>NW_020174922.1:1643796-1710163 GCF_003031525.2 Neophocaena asiaeorientalis asiaeorientalis | reverse complement strand
TTTAATGTATCATTTAAAGCTTGTGTTTCCTTATTTATTTTCATTTTGGATGATCTGTCCATTGGTGAAAGTGGGGTGTTAAAGTCCCCTACTATGAATGTGTTACTGTCAATGTACCATTTTATGGCTGTTAGTATTTGCCTTATGTATTGAGGTGCTCCTATGTTGGGTGCATAAATATTTGCAATTGTTATATCTTCTTCTTGGATCGATCCCTTGATCAGTATGTAGTGTACTTTTTTGTCTCTTCTTCACTGGTGCAGGTCCCATCCCTATTCTTTTGTCTCTGTTTATTCTTTTTTCTTTTGCCCTACCCAGGTAAGGGGGGGGGGTGTTTCTTGCCTTATGGGAGGTTTGAGGTCTTCTGCCAGCGTTCAGTAGGTGTTCTGTAGGAGTTGTTCCACGTTTAGATGTATTTCTGGTGTATCTGTGGGGAGGAAGGTGATCTCCGCGTCTTACTCCTCTGCCATCTTCCCGGAAGCCTCCACAATATACCTTTAATGTTAATTTGCATTATTATTTTCTCCATCTTTCTTTTCATCCATTATTTTCTAAAGTCTACGTCAGGAGTCAGCAAACTATGGCAAATAGTCAAAATCTGACCCAGTGTCTTTTTAAAATAAAGTTTTATTGGAGTATAGCCACACCCACGTATACCAAATATGTTTGTTACTGTCTGTGGTGGGTTTCACCCTACAGTGGCAGGTACAACAGAAACCATATGGCCCACAGAGCCTAAAATAGTTACTCTTTGGTCCTTTTCAGAAAAAGGTTGCTAACCCCTGAGCTCGACAGTCATCAAAACAACAAATCAAATCCCAAATTTTGGCATTTACCAATCTCAGGGGCAAATACTGTTAATACTCTCATCATAATCAATTTCAAGCTACCAAAGATGGAATTGGGAACAGATATGCTGTGTGTGTGTGTGTATATATATATATAGAGAGAGAGAGAGAGAGAGAGAGAGAGAGAGCGCACACCATTATATAGTACTATTTTCACCATGCTGATACACTAGCTGCAAAAGCCTTGGAAACACAGATAATATTAACATGTAGCAAAATATTTAGGAAGTAATACATTTTGAGTATTTATTATGTTTGATTTTAATATACTATAATTGTAATTTTACATATTTAATTTTTAGTAATGGCTGTATTTAATAACTGCCTCACAAAATTCCTAAAATGTTAATAGTTGACTTCTCTCAGGAGCCAGTATGTACCAGTTACAGCACACCACTGTCTTGAAAAGCTTTTCAAAACACAGATTGAAAAGCACCACCCCCCAGAGTTTCTGCTTCAGTGAAACTGGTGTGGGGTCTGAGAAGGTGCATTTCTAACAAGTTCCCAGGTGATGGTGATGCTACTGTTACGGGAACCAAACTTTGAGACCAACAGCAGTATTAGCTTAAGCAATAACAAGACCCACTTTTGTTTGAGATGGGTAATCCAAACCATGTTAGACTAGTGTCGTATTTTTATACTAGGAATTTTTTAAAATTGTTATTACCATTGTTAATCCAAAATTGATGTTGAGTTTTGTCAGTTGCCTATTGCTTACCTTTTGAGATGATTAGTTTTCCTCTTATCTATTTATTTGACATTTCTATTAATACATTTCTCATTAAGAAACTATCCCTTCATTGCTTTTGTTGTCTATAATCACAGTAAGTTATTTTCTTACTTCATTATTGCTCTCAATTTGCTTATCTTATTGATTTAGGATCTCCTTTCTACATTCATAATGGAGATTGTTTCTGCTGTATTTTTGTTCTTTCTCCTAAGATTCTATTTTCTAGAAAATACTAGCTTTTCAAAATTAATTTTAAAACTTCCCATCTGTTTCAGTGAGCTGAGGTAGAGTTTCTTCAGTATGGAAATTACCCCTTTCTGGAAAATGTGAAACGTCTCATTGGAAGACACATCTGGTTTGGAAATATTTTAGAGGTAATTCTTCGGAATATTTTCATTTTCTTCCATGCACTTGTTCTGTTCACACTATATTTATTTGGACTTAGTTTGAGTAAATCCACTTTCCCATATAATTGACCATTTCATCATGATTTTCAGTAGTTGTAAACATCTGAGTCTGCTTTTATTTTCTTCCTTCTCACTTTGTAAATTTATCTTTTCTCCTTTCTCCTTGATTAGATTTTCTATTTTATGGACTTTGTATTTTGTTACTTAAAAAAAAAATCTGATCTACCTATTCTACTATTTTTCTATTTACTACTTTGTTTCTACTTTTACATTTCCTTTTTCTTAGGTTTTTTTGGGTATTTTTTAACCTCCTGGATTGATATCTTAATTTAACTTGGTTATTTTGCTTTTAAAAAATTGAAAAACATAGCTCTGAGTTGACTGTTGAACACAGTTTGGCTAATTTTGTTTGTTTTGATAAATAATATTTTCAGTTTTATTCTTTTTTATTATCTGAAATTTTAATTTTACTTTCCTCTAATAGTATTTAGTAATCTTTTATAATGTCCCAGTTGTTGGAATTGTGCGTGGGAAGAGGGGGGTGGAGTGGGAGAGGGGATGGAAGAGGGTGATAATGGGGTTTGGGGTTGGTTAACATGTTGGTGTTCACCATTTAGATTTGTTAGGTTTAGAAGATGTTGTAATATTTATTCCTTTGATATATATTGGTGCTTTCTTTGTGACCTAATAACTTTAATTTTTGCAACTGAATACTTAATAATATATGATCTAGGCTTGTAATATGCTGTATTTCATATACTTAAATCTTGTTAATTATATTATCCAACTTCTCTCCAGCTACATTGTTTGCTTTTATTTGATCAATCAAAAGATTTAAAAATTGCCATAAAATATTTCACAACAATTTATTGTCAATTTCTTCTGCTTAAAAAAAATTTTTTTTGGAGTATAGTTGATTTACAGTGTTGTGTTATTTTCAGGTGTACAGCAAAGTGAATCAGTTATACAGATAAATATATATATTCTTTTCCCATATAAGTCATTACAGAGTATTGAGAAGCGTTCCCTGTGCTATACAGTAGGTCCTTATTAGTTATCTGTTTTATATATAGTAGTGTATATATGTCAATCCCAGTCTCCCAATTTATCCCTCCCCTCCCCTTTACCCCTGGTAACTATAAGTTTGTTTTCTACATCTGTGACTCTGTTTCTTTTTTGTAAGTAAGTCCATTTGTGCCATTTTTTTACATTCCACATATAAGTGATATATATTTGTCCTTCTTTGTCTGACTTACTTCACTCAGTATGACAATCTCTAGGTCCATTCGTGTTGCTGCAAATGGCATTATTTCATTATTTTTTATGGCTGAGTAATATTCCATTGTGCATGCTTGTGTGTGTGTGTGTGTGTGTGTGTGTGTGTGTGTGTATACACACCACATCTTCTAGATACATTCCTCTGTCAATGGACATTTAGATGGCTTCCATGTCTTGGCTATGGTAAATAGTGCTGCAATGAACATTGGGGTGCATGTATCTTTTCAAATTATGGTTTTCTCTGGATATATGCTCAGGAGTGAGATTGTTGTATCATATGGTAGTTCTATATTTAGTTTTTTAAGGGACCTCCATATTGTTTTCCATAATAGTTGTAGCAATTTACATTCCCAGCAACAGTGAAAGAGGGTTCCCTTTTCTCCTCACCCTCTCCAGCATTTATTGTTTGTAGACTTTTTGATGATGACCATTCTGACTGGTGTGAGGTGATACCTCATTGTGGTTTTGATTTGCGTTTTTCTAATAATTAGTGACATTGAGCATCTTTTCATGTGCGTTTTGGCCATCTGTATGTCTTTAGAGAAATGTCTATTTAGATCTTCTGCCTATTTTTTGATTGAGTTGTTTGTTTTTTTGATATAGAGCTGCATGAGCTGTTTGTATGTTTTGGAGTTTAATCCTTGTCAGTTGCTTCATTTGCAAATATTTTCTCCCATTCTGCAGGTTGTCTTTTCATTTTGTTTATAGTTTCCTTTGCTTTGTAAAAGCTTTTAAGTTTAATTAGGTTCCATTTGTTTATTTTTATTTTCATTATTGTCAATTTCTTCTTATATTTATATTTATAATAGTTTTATATAATATAAAACCAATTTGGTATAATATGCGTTGAGAGGGAAGATGTGTGTTTTTCTTTTTCATTGCTTTATTCCAACTGAAAATCAAAACAAAACAAAACAAAAACCAAAAAACTATAGAAAGCATCACTGAGAGAAACAGTGGAATCCCCTAAAAGAGTTTTACTGTCTATACTTATTTTCCTTTGAATTTAATCATACTATCATTCTTGAGAAAAGTAAGACCATGCAGATGAACGTGGTTCCCATCCTTTTGTTAAAGGAATTGTTCCCACTATCAGTTTGATGGCCAACATTTCCAGTGCCCTGTTCACACAGCTTTTTACTATGTGGCCTCAGACATGAAGGTAACAGTTATAAGTTCAGAGTAAGGAGAAACCTTAAGAGCCAGAAAGCTTGAATTGCAACTGTTCAGCTACGTAGACCACATGAAAATGCAGTAGTAATACTCTCAGGGGTTTGGTGGACATTTGGGACTGCTTTGTATAAGATCCTATGATATGACCATCTCCCCACTTTTACCCCATTCACAGTTGGTTCCTAAGAGGCAGAGATGGTTCAGGAAGTAAGAAAATGAATTAAAAAGATGAAAACTCCTCTTTGTTTAATTTTATGGCATCATCTGATATCAACGTGGGTTTAATTGTCGCTGGTTCATCATGCCGAGTTACCTCAAAAAGTGACCGTTATGGGCTTCCCTGGTGGCGCAGTGGTTGGGAGTCAGCCTGCCGATGCAGGGGATGCGGGTTCGTGCCCCGGTCCGGGAAGGTCCCGCGTGCCGCGGAATGACTGGGCCCGTGGGCCATGGCCGTTGGGCCTGCGCGTCCGGAGCTTGTGCTCCGCAGCGGGAGGGGCCGCAGCAGTGGGGGATCCGCGTACCGCAAAAAAAAAAAAAAAAAAAAAAAGTGACCGTTAATGACCATCGGCTTTTGAAAAGTTATACTGTTTTGCAAACAATACATTGTTGTTGCTTTAATGGCTTTTCCCCCAACCAAAAACATAATAAATGTGCTATAACGTTGCGATAACATTATGTTTATATGAAGAGAAAAGCCAATGACTAGATCCTGACAGTTTCTAGTCAAAGACTATCCTAAGGAAAATGTAGATTGTGTGCCATGCTCAGATGAATCTAAAACATTTTGCTTTCCATACACACGCTGATGTGACCATCAGCTCAGAACAGCTCTCAAGCACTGCTTTGTCTAATTTTTAGTTTTGCTACCTAGTTGTTAAATATAGTCATTATTATAAGTTAAATTGTATTAACTTAAAATTTAACAAATCATACCAAAAACAAGGTAATAAATACCAAAAGTTATCACTTCCTAGTTATTTTCTTACATTTTAAAATTACCTATTGCAAAGGTAGTAAATACCAAAACTTATCACTTCCTAAATACCAAAAGTTATCACCAAAAGTTACCACTTCCTAATTATTTTAATACATTTTAAAATCACCTATGCTCTTAAGTTTTTTTATACCTATTATAGCCATAAAGTGAAACATTATACTCTACATAATTACTGTTATAGCTGGAAAGCACAGAATAATGGAGGAAATCTTCCTCTGGTATTCAAAATCTATTATTCAGTTTAGTAAGGGAGTTTGTAATTGACAATCATGGAAAGTTTTCATATGTTTCTTCATTGTTTCACTTTTGTCTCACTTGTTAATATAAACATAATAGAAATATCAGCCAACATTCATGTTGGTTCTACACTTATTTGTCAATTGCAACCATAGGTTAGGTACATATTCAGGAGTTAGGCAAAATTCAGTGAAAACATTCTTTGAGAATCAATTAGCTCTGTGGAAATTACAATAAAGAGTGGTCTATAATTTTTATGTGTAAATTATTTGCTACACAGTCGTTATATCAGTAACATTTGTAGTAAGTTTATTTATGTATATATTTGTTTCTGTAGAGCCAATTTGTAAACATTTATCAGTACACCACTGCATATATAGGGATGAAGAGGTAGTGAGAATCCTCTAAGACTGTTATGTGTGTGCATTGTTTGCATGTGTTTTTTTTTGTTTTTTTTTTTTTTTTTTTTTTTTTTGCGGTACGCGGGCCTCTCACTGTTGTGGCCTCTCCCGTTGCGGAGCACAGGCTCCGGATGCGCAGGCTCAGCGGCCATGGCTCACGGGTCCAGCCGCTCCGCGGCATGTGGGATCTTCCCAGACCGGGGCACGAACCCGTGTCCCCTGCATCGGCAGGCGGACTCTCAACCACTGCGCCACCAGGGAAGCCCCTGTTTGCATGTGTTTTGAAGCTCTTATATTTAGATTTCACTTTGCCCTAAAAGCAATCTTTGCTATAACATTTCTTTTATTTTTAAGCAGTTGAATTAAACATAATCATAACCCCTAAAAGTTCAAAAAATTGAAAAAAGTGGGAGAAAGAAAAATTAATATAATATACTTCATTATATTTTGTATACAACTTCTAAATTGTTATTACTTACATAAACTTCCTCTCATTCTTCAAGAATATATTCTTCTGAGAAATTGGAATGGAATTTATCACATCTTTTTCCACTGAAATTAGTAAGTGTTTTCAATTAGTAGTTTTCCAGTTAGAGACAGTTTTCACAAGAAGATTAAGGCCGATAGCAAGAGGTAGGTGTATATTAAAATAACAGATTCATTTCTTGTCCTTCTTTCTGAGAAGGTATTAATATATAGGGCTAAGCTTTGGCCACCCTATTTCTCTGGTTGAGGAGTAAGTGTTAAGCTTCCTGGGGTTGTTGTGATGTCTGGGGGCTGCCCTTGAACCTGGTCTTGATGAACTAAAAGTGCTAGTGTCTTCAAATAGTAGTGAAAATTATGTGTTACTAGCAGTATGGACAGGTTGAAATTTCTGTTCCTGTGAGGGAATATCCCTTCCCAACTCCTGGGAAATTCCAGGAGATTCATTCCTCACCCTGTGGACAAATATTTAATGAGGATCTACTCTGAGCACAGCACTGTGCTAGGAACCACCAGGGCACATCTTTGGCCTCTGGGAGGTTAACTGGCTCCATTTAGGATTCAAATAATCTTACCCGGCTCAACAGTGGAGTAAGGCAGGTTAGATAAAAAATCAAGGTAAGGTTAGAAACTCAATCGATAAAAAAACTTTTGCTATTTGAGATGATTCAAAGGCTGGTTGGAACTTTTTATGGGAGGGAGGAGATTTCAATATAATTATTAGGCATGTGCTGAGTACTGGAGGACTAAACAGTTGTAAGGCACATTTCCTGACCTCAAAGAGCTTTACAGACATAGAGGAGATAGAAAGGTGAGCAGTTACTAGCAAAACCTTATTCTTGATTTCTTGTCGTAAAAGACAATATGTTATTATTAATTTTTTTGGTGGGGGGGTAAAATTCACACAACATAAAATTCACCATTTTTGGACTTCCCCTGTGGCAAGTGGTTAAGAATCCGCCTGCCAATGCAGGGAACACGGGTTCGAGTCCTGGTCCAGGAAGATCCCACATGCTGCGGAGCAACTAAGCCCATGTGTCACAACTACCGACCCTGCGCTCTAGAGCCCACGAGCCACAACTAATGAGCCCACGTGCTACAACTACTGAAGCCCATTTGCCTAGAGCCTGTGCTCCACAACAAGCCACCGCAATGAGAAGCCTGCGCACCGCAATGAAGGGTAGCCCCTGCTCGCTTCAACTAGAAAAAGCAACGAAGACCCAACACAGCCAAAAATAAATTAATTAGTTACTTTTTAAAAATTCACCATTTTAACTAAAGTTCAGAATTCAGTGGCATTTAGTACATTTATGATATTATACAGCTATCACCACTACCTCATTCCAGAACGTCATCACCCCAAAAGGAAACCATGTACCATTTAATCAGTCACTCCCTATTCCCCTTCCCCTGGTCCCTGGAAACCACTAGTCTGTTTTTTATCTCTATAGATTTAAGGCTGATTGGATTATCATTCTATACAAAGAATTATATTAGGAGCAGAAGAGTTCTAATCCGTAGAATACTTTTAACTAGCTGGTGAAATTGGGCATGACTGTTTCCCTTCTTGAAGTTCAGGTGTTTTATCAAATATAAATAATACCTATTTCTATGAAGGCATGATCCTTAAAGATCGCTTTGAGCTCTAAGCTTTTTGATTATGTAACTTCATGCTCTTTGTGAAAACCATGAAATAATGCTATGCGATACACTAAAGCTTTGTTTGTTTGTAACTTTAGTAATTAAACTCCAGCAGGCCATCACAGGCCTGCATTTAAGCAAATAGACCATAGTGTCTGCATGCACTGCAAAATATAGAGAAAAGAAAGCAAAGCTCCAAAGTGACCAGAATCTTTTTGGAAGTACCATTCCTGTGTGTTGTGAAGATTTGCATTAGTGATACCATAAAATGAGGAGAGAAAGAAGTGTATCATTTTTTCCCATGTATTTTCCACCTCTTTGGACTGATAACTGTAGGAATTCTGAACTGCTGATCTGTGGTTTGATCTATTCCTTAATTACTGAAAAGCAATTCCTGTTAATATAACCAAAGAGAAATATCTGGAAACACAGACAGTCCATGGTGTGCCAAAGAATTTCAAATACATATGGGGACGCCTAAACAATGAAGAAACTATCAACCCAGAGGCAAAAATCTACTTGTCTCATCTGTCATTTTGGTCTGAGGCAGGACGCAGACTTCCTGGCAGTTTGAGTGCAGTTGTAACACACGCTGCCCCAGCCATTGCTCCGTAAGTGTTAGGCTCTCCATGTTTTCCCACTTTGCTTACTTTCATCATAGTTTGGCTCTCAGAAAACGGCAGAAGGGAACACTCCTGCACTGATGGTCTCACAAAGACGCATCTAGAACAGGAGCCCCTTAGAGTACATTTTGGGCTGGAGAGTGACCCATAGCTGACCCTCTCAAATGATAAACGTTTTAAAACTTTCTGAAGTGTGTGAAACGTGAGCCAAATGGGGAAGACCTGCTCATGAAGGCTTTCTGGTGACTGATTTAAAGGAGAATATTCTGTAAATGGAAGAGGAAATGTGTGGTTCCCATGGACTCCAGCTCCCTGAAAGCCCCCTGTTCTTTCTCCTGTGGCCCCTTCTTTTCTTCACTCCATGCTTCCCTCCCTTCTTCAATTTCTCTTCTTTCCTCCTGTCTTTATGCTGATGGTGAGAAAGGGTCACTTACACCCCAATAGAATAGCCAACCCTGGTCCTGAAGGAGAAGCCACTCCTGCCGCCTGAGCCCTGACCTATCGACATCGCTGATGATGAAGTTGTCAGCTCCTGGACTTTTTGGCTGCATCTTCTGAGATGCTTGTGACCCTAAGTGGTTTCAAATTTTTAGACGCTTTCCATGAAAATAACCCAGCATGAAGCCCTCGGGTCGTTAGTTCTGCACGAACTGAGTATTGCAAAGAACATAACTCTCCTTCTTTGAAAGGAAAATTCATGAAAAGAAAGTTGTTGTAAGGTTCTGGGTGTCCATTAAAGACGTAGAAAGTCAGAGAGACCCTCAATTTCAACTAAGCTGAGTAATTTAAGAAAATGTGCCTATAGCATAAAGCTCCACGTACGGATTGTCCTTATTCATTA
This sequence comes from Neophocaena asiaeorientalis asiaeorientalis, assembly GCF_003031525.2. Lineage (NCBI taxonomy): Eukaryota > Metazoa > Chordata > Mammalia > Artiodactyla > Phocoenidae > Neophocaena > Neophocaena asiaeorientalis. The sequence continues at coordinate 1,700,504 of NW_020174922.1, read as the reverse complement.
ACAGCTGTGTAGGATTTGCTATTTCTTCCATGTTTTATGTGATGAGAGTGGAGGCTGGCTCTGAGCTTCCAACACTGATTGCTATTCAGCGACTAGGATCCTGGACCTGCTCCAATCATGTGGAATCTATTTTGGACCCATCATGTCACACTTGAACTCTGAAATATGCCTGTCAGTGAAAGGTTCTGTTTATCTTTCTCTTTGCTCAGGCCTCGCACAGAAAATGGAGTTCAGTCTTCCCAGCATCGGACTTTTTGTTTGACTCTAAAATCTCTTTGAATCCCCAGCAGCTGTACGAGGAGCAACAATTTGCAGAACTTGCTGATCGGGCACCTCCTCTTCTCTGGGCCTTGTGGTCTCGGCCTTCTGCTCGGGACCTGCCCCTCTCTCCACGTTACTCTCTCCCTTCTTTGCACATCTCCCATATGGGCAATGAGGACGGAGAGTTAACACTGGTTTTCTTCCACTTCGTGCACAGCGAGCAGCCTGGTCCTTTCATGGGATGCACAGCTGTGGCTGCCTTTCCCGGGGAGGGAATCCACCACCACCGAGCATGGCCGCCTGGCCTGCAAGGGAGGCCTGAGAGAACAGCAGGGGTGACCCTTGTAGCCAGAGAAGTGTGCTTTGTGTACAGAGGGGGAGACAAAGCAAAGAGGGAGGGGACAGGCCTCGAGCGGAAAGAAGTAACCAAGTCTGGGAGGAGCAAACACAGAGTCCAGACAGGTCTATGTGGCCAAGACCTTTGGGGCCGAGCGCAGAGTTCCACATCTCTTCTAGAAAGATGAAAATACAAGGGACGCTCTCTGTAGTTTTGTCAAGTTCCAGACAGTGGCGTGGTTCTCCTTCTGAATCTTTATCACAACCAAAGAGAGGACAGGATCCTGGGATTACAGTTTCTGGTAATTTTGTTTTGTACTCTGAGTCTCCCCCCCCCCCTTTTTTTTTTTTTTGGCGGTACGCGGGCCTCTCACTGTTGTGCCCTCTCCCGTTGCGGAGCACAGTCTCCGGACGCACGGGCTCAGCGGCCATGGCTTACGGGGCCCAGCCGCTCCGCGGCACTTTAGCTCAGACTTTCTGGCTGTTCCATTTTGAGATTGAAGTCTGATACAGTCTTCTCGCTGAGAGGAGAATCTTTTCTTCTTGGGAGGGGAAGGATGAGGAAGAAGAGGAGAAAAGGAGGAAAATGTTCTTTAGAGTCCGGAAAACTGAGTAACTAATTTTAGGAGGAAGGCATTGCTTTGCTCTAGAAGGCCTCAGAGTATCAATCCTCCGACTCTGATGCCTTTGCAAGGAGCCCCCTTATGCGACGTGGCATGATTGACAAGAAGTTTGTTTGAAACGAATGAGAGGCTCTCATTAGGCAGGGACTCCTCGCCATCTGGGTTGGAATTTTGATAATGGGGTCAGGCTCTCTCTTGGTCTGTGCGTTGAAGAGCTGAGCATAATTTGTTCGTGATTGTGGCTAAAACGCAAACATTTTTTAGTCACATTCACAGGAATGTGAGCCTAACCGCAGTCTGGGGGCACCACAGTGAGAAAACGCTTTCCAGCTGTCCTACTGTACTTGGCGACCCAGTGGAGAGGCAAGCGCTCTCACAGAGCTGCCAGTCTCACTCCCAGCTGGACGAGTGCCATTGGAAACAGAAGTGCAACTTTATCACTTGACTTCAAGAAGAGGTTTCTCAGCGGCAGATGGAGACAATATACAAGGCAGACCCCTCAGAGGAAGCTCCCCTTTCATGGTGGGAGGGTGCTCCCCGCCAACCAGGCTTCGGTGGGTGCAGGGTAGGTGAAAAAGAGGGAAAAGAGGGGCAGGCCAATATTTTTTTCCTGGTAGAAAACCGGTTAATTTCTGCCTGAACTATAGTACAACAGATGTGAACTTGAGTCGTTATCCTTACCCATGAAAAAGATTAAATCCCAGTAACTGCCCCACGAGCCAGCACCAACAAAACCATTACTCACCGTGACAGCAATCACTCTTGGAACATTCCCCCAAGGGCTTAGCACCAACCTCCTTCTGTTGGGATTTAACAGTACCAAAGCCTCTTCAAAATCAGACGTTTGCTTTGAACTTTTGACATTGATTTTAGTTCTTAGGTTGAGAAAGGGATAGCATCTTTAGGTGAGCATTTTGGAAGACTAGCGCTCAGCTCGCAGGAGAATCTGGGGGCTCTGAACCCCAGGTAATCTCAACAGAAGCAAAGCTAGGAGACAATTAAAAGTGTTTTATTAATGATAAATTTTCTTTAAAACAAAAGAAAAGAAGGCTACAAGGACTAGTAGACTCTGTAGGAGAACTCATCACCGTCCTGGACAGGCTTCTACCTTTCAAGCCTCACCGAAGTCAACAAAGCATTTATTTACTCTCGAAACTGAAGAGATAGACACCACTTTTCACAGACTATGGCTGGAACCTATTGTTAGCTATGTCATGTGGAGTCCTTCCTGATTTTATAGTTTTAAATATGTAGGAAACTCTATGATTAAAAAATTAACATAGAAGCATTGAGACTGCCAGTATCTTCTGTCTTCAAGTATAAGGAAGTCTGGAAAACCCTGGTCGAGTACAATTAGTGATTAAGGATGTAGGAGAGAGACATGCTGTGTTGGTTGAGTTGACCTTGGTTACATCAGAACTCTGAATACTTTAAAAATTAATACTTTAAAGACAGCCTCAGTTGTTTCCTTACTATTTTTAAAGATTGGTCTACAAGGATCTTCATCATAATACTGTGTATAACAGTGAAAGTTATGAAATGTTCTAAAGGTCCCAAATTAGTGGACTGTTAATTACATTTTGATGTATACATGCAATGGAATAAAATAGACATATCAGAAATAATCAACAGGTGTACACATCCAAAGAATATGGAAAATGTGTTCCCTACATTGATACCTTTAAAAAATGGGCTACAAAATAGTATTTACCTGAGTTTGGGGCTATTGGTACTTTTAATTTTCTTTCTGATAATCTTTGATCATCTGTTTTCTCTTTTCATGTTCTTAAGATCATCTGCATTATCTAATACCCCCATGATGATCATATATTGCTTCTGTGATAAGATAAAAACAATATATACTGCTTCAATTTTTTAAAACTCTACTTTGTATTGAGACATAATTGATATATGACATATTAGTTTCAGGTGTACAACATAATGATTTGACACACATATATATTGTGAAAATGATCATGGCAGTAAGTCTAGCTAACATCCATCACCACACATAGTTACAAGTTGTATTCTTGTGATGAGAATTTTTTGGATCTACACTCTTAGCGTACATTGCTTTTAAGTTAAAAAAATTGAGCACCATATATATATATATGAATTATTTTATTTTTGTCTTATTCCTAAAGGATTTGAGGAGGCTAAAACTATATATAATCCTGTAACTTTTTTAAAAAGATGGAGACAAAGTTATTAGGATAAAAAATTAATGGCAAAGAATAACAGTAATATATAATATATAACAGTAATATAAATGCATGCCATAAAGTCTTGAAATTATTAAGGGTGGGCCTAGATCTTACTCTGAACTTCTGTAGAACTCTACAAAAATATCATAGAAAGGTTTCATTGTGAATTGGAAGCATGCCAATTAATCAGGGAAAGCATGTTGCTACAGGCATTGAAGCCTCAGGGTTTTTTGTTTTAATTCATTTAGCATAGCTACAGAGTTCAAGCAGTAAGCAACAGGCTTATAACATCTTTCTAGTAAATTTTTGGTGACATTCGTGGAGCTCTTTGATAAACAAGGCCACCTGTTGAACAACTCCGGAAGACACTGCTCACGTCATTGTCTATGGCAGGTGCCCCCCAGAGTTGTACCATGTTACACTTGGTGGTCCTGTAGACAGAGTTTGCCAATCAGACTGAGGTCGTAAAATTAGGAAAAATAATTCTAGAGGGGCTCAACATTATTCAACTCTCCTGTGCTCTGACGTATCCAGAGATAAAATGAGGGATCACTTATCTGTCAGGAAATTCTTTCTGAATACTAGTTCTCAAGACTGAACTTTTGGCGCATGTTGGGCAGTAGGAGGGTTTCTGCTTCACCAAGCAACTCAGTGGGAGATGGGCTTACAGAGCAATTCCTGGGCTCAGTATGTCCCCCCCTGCGTGTTAAGGATCTAAAGACTTAATATTCTATTGACTCTGGATTCGATGCCTTTAAATAAAATTTGTTTTATAGAAAATAAGATAGCATTTTTTCAGGAAACTTGAGTTTGACACTTTCCTCTATCCATCTCACATTACAAAATTCCTAAGAAAAAGTAAAATGTAGACAGTATATTCACTGGTACGGGCATTCGATAATGCCATTTTTTTTTTTTTTTTTTTCCGGTACGCGGGCCTCTCACTGCTGTGGCCTCCCCCGTTGCGGAGCACAGGCTCCGGACGCGCAGGCTCAGCGGCCATGGCTCACGGGCCCAGCCGCTCCGCGGCATGTGGGATGTTCCCGGACCGGGGCACGAACCCGTGTCCCCTGCATCGGCAGGCGGAGTCTCAACCACTGCGCCACCAGTGAAGCCCAATTATGCCATTTGTAACTTGTGAAAGTTCAAAGACAAAAACCTCAGGAGTGGTGAGCAACAGAGAGAGTACTGATTAGAATATACAGTTTCTGGAGTCAGATAAGGGTGTGAAATCTTTATTCCACTACCTTACTGTATAGCTGACCAAATCATTTACCTCTCTTGGTCTCGGTTACCACATGTGCAAAATGGGAATAATGACGCCCAGTTCAGAGGGCTGATGTGTAAGGAAAATATGATCTACCTAAAGCACATACAAAGTGCCTGGCAAATTGAGAGTGTTGAATAAATTGTGGCCTCTTGTTTTCATGTAAAATCAGGTGATATGTAGGAAAAATGAACAAGTAAGAGAAGAACATACATGAAGTATAGGAAAAATGGAGAAAAAGCAAAAAGCGTGGCCTTCAGGGACACTGGGAAAGGATGTCATTGAGCAAAATGGACCACTTTGCACCCAATGTCACTTGCCTCCCTGGCCACGTTCCCTTATTGGTCCATGACTTTGATAGTTATTGACATGTGTGTTGTGAGAAGTCATGACACTCGCTAGAGTTTTGAAAGGTCATGAGAAAAGGGCTGGACAGATGATTGTCACAGCCTGAGCTCAACCAGAGAAACGCTGACTCTGCACATCGTCAACGCTCCATTTTCTCTGTTGCTTTAGGCCTTTTCCTTTTCTGGATCTTCCTGGTTGCAGGATAAATTAAATCTACTCTGTTAAAAATAAGGCCCTTCTAAGATCAGCTAATTGTGCATAGGCAGCCACCCCATAGTGAAATGCATCTTGAGAAACCCACGATCAAAGCCCTAAAAATTATTTTTAAAACAAGAAGCTATTAGGCCAGTTTGGGTTTCAGATTAGGCTGAACTTTCCCAGCCTCTAAGGATGGCATGATTTCCCATTGTTCCTCGGGGGTCTTATCTGAAATAGAATTGGAGGGAAAGGCAAAATGATTGACAAGGGCAGGTGATGGGGGCTCAGGTGTCCCGCCAAGGGGCTCACTCAGGATTCCAAATTAAACTCAGCTACAGCCTCACAGCTGGCTTGCCCTGCCCCATGCAGACACTGAGTCAATTCTGTGCTAAGTACGTACAGTGTGCAGATTAGCAAATACAAAGGTTGAGGGTCTCAGTGCAACCTCTGTCTTTCAGAAACAAGCAGGCATAGTTGCAATAGTGAAGAAATTGACTGAGAGCTGATGTGAAGCTTAAAAGCATTTTCTAAGCTTTGTATCTATTTCCATACGGTTATTACCAGGTTCCTTGGATTTTATTGTATAATTCTATTCAAATAATATTTATTATCCCTCTCCTCTCCTTCAAAGCCTTAATTAACATGTTCTGGACTGAAAAAGACACTGATATTCATTAAGTACTGACTTTGTTTTTCTACATACTTTTAAATCATCACTGAATTTCTACAGTAAATATCACTATATTCATTTCACGTAACTAAGGTTTCTAAGCCAACACAGTGAATGGAAGAACTGCAGTTTGAATCAAAGATTCATGTACAGATGAGTGAGATGCAACCCCTGCCTTCAGAAAGCCCAGACATCTAGGAGAGTGATATATCAATAGATGATTGCAATTCAAGATAGACCAGGATTGATGTCACAACAAGTGCCTAGCTTAGAGCTTTGCACATAGTAAGCATTCTATAAATGTATGTGGTATTAATGAATAGAAAATAGGCATGAGAAATTGGCTGATGGATATAAAAACACCCTTGAGGATGAACTCTGGAGTAGTGCTCCTCTGTCAAGAGACACATATTCACCCAAGGAGTAAGACAGTCTGTAAAAGGAATGGCATGGAACTTGAATAAATTTATTTATTCATTTTTTTTTCTGGGGGTGGGGGGGTTGAGATTTTTATTTTATTTTTTAAAAATTTTATTGAAGTGTAGTTGATTTACAATGTTGCGTTAAGTTCTTCTGAACAGCACAGTGACTCAGATATATATATATATATTCTTTTTCATATTCTTTTCCATTATGGTTTGTCGCAGAATATTGAATACAGTTTCCTGTGCTATACAGTAGGGCCTTGTTGTTTATGCATCCTATACATAATAGTTTGCATCTGCTAATCCTGAACTCCCAATCTTCCCTCCCCCACCCTCCTTCCCCCTTGGCAGCCACAAGTCTGTTCTCTGTGTCTGTGAGTCTGTTTTTGTTTTGTAGATATGTTGATTTGTATCATATTTTAGATTCCACATGTAAGTGATATCATATGGTATTTGTCTCTCTTTTTTCCCCCATATAACAGCCATTTACTGGTGGGGGAGGGGCACTCATATTTGCTGAGTGATGACCTTGTTGGCACACACCGAGAAGCCCCTTTACATGAATGGCCTCATTTACTTTCACGGTGACTGTTAGCACCTCCATTTTATAGATGAGGAAATTGAGACTCAGAGAAGTGAAGCAATTGGCCACCTATCACAGCCCTAGTACAAGGTGGAGCCAGAATTTGATTTTAGTTCTCTTTAATTTCAAGTGACCTCCATGTGTCAGAGTTCAGAACTTGTGCAGGCATACACAGTTTACTCCAAGTCACTTGATTAAGTGGAACAAAAAGCAAGCACCTAAGTGTCGATCTGTCCTGATCCAAACGTGTGATCTTACTATCTAACCCAGGTTCAATGTCATCTATTTCTTTTGTGACTTCTTATTTTCCTGCAGAACTAATCACTATGCTGAAAATAATATAAACTGAATAAATGTTTGCTTCCTGGGGTTTGAGTGAAATTAAAGTCATAGAACATAAGTATCATTTCCATAACAGGCCATGAAAGTACATCAGCTTTTGTAGTAAAGTGGGGAATCATCGCTTCCCCCACTGATAATCCAAGGTCAGCTTACCTCCCACAGCCTCCTGTCCTCCTTCCAAAAGATCAACCAGGTATCCTTTGGCTCTGCTTCGTCCTTCAGATCCTTGTGTGGCCCAGCCCTCCGCCCTGCACTGGACACACACATATCTTTCAGTGCTGCCCTCTCCTTCCAGCCCATGCTTACCAGCCCTCCTTTAATCTCCTGGCTTCCAGTACCCTGCACACGCAGCACTCCACACATTCCACTGGGTCAAGACTCAGCTCCCAGGACTCTTTCAACATTGGAAGACTGGACAGTTGTTGGTAAGCAGAGTATATAGGGCACAACTGTGGCCAACTGTTTAACCAAAGCTAATTCATGCTATTTCTCAGTTTGTCTGTCTCTTTCTGACTTACTTTGCTTACTATGATAATCTCTAGGTCCACCCATGTTGCTGCGAATGGCGTTATTTCATTCCTTTTGAAGGCTGAGTAATATTCCACTGTATATATGTACCACATCTTCTTTATCCATTCATCTGTAGAGGGACATTTAGGTTGTTTCCAGGGACTTGAGTAAATTTAATCTGCTATCTTCATAAGAACTGTTTTTTTCCCCAGTAAATTTATTTATCTATTTATTTATTTATTTTTGGCTGCGTTGGGTCTTCATTGCTACACGCAGGCTTTCTCTAGTTGTGGTGAGTGGGGAGTACTCTTCATTGCGGTGGGCGGGCTTCTCATTGTGGTGGCTTGTCTTTGTTGTGGAGCACAGGCTCTAGGTGTGTGGGCTTCAGTAGTTGTGGCACAGGGGCTCAGTACTTGTGACACGTGGCTCAGTAGTTGTAGCTCGCAGGCTCTAGAGCTCAGGCTCAGTAGTTGTGGTGCATGGGCTTAGTTGCTCTGTGGCATGTGGGATCTTTTCCCAGACCAGGGCTCAAACCCATGTCCCCCTGCATTGGCAGGCGGATTCTTAACCACTGCACCACCAGGGAAGTCCAGGATAACTCTTTAAGTAACAATTTAGAGAGATTGTCTCTCAGTATTTCCAGTTACCCCCTGATCTCATATACCTCTCCCATGAAGGGAAATTGTGCTATAAAAGATGAGGGCGTTATTAACACATTTTTTAATGCCTTCCCCTGCTTACCTCTCCCAGGCATAGTTGACCTCTCATGTCCAGTATATTTTGAGTTACTTGGGGTCCTAAGCTGAGCCAGAGCTGAAGTTCAGTTTGGTTTCTGATGAAAGGAATTGAGTGGCACTCTTCCCCTCTCCAACTACCCTGCCCAGGCATCTACTGCATCCACATATTTACATGAAACTCAAAGATGAGAATACAAATAAAATATACAAAACATCTTCCTCAGCAAGGATGAGACTGGGAAGCTGAAAGCATTTAAGAAACGGCAGAAGGTGCTTGAGAGAAAGAAGACTCACTCAGAAACCCAGCCAGAGGGCTGGAGGAGAATGAGGGGCCATCCTGCCCACTGGAATTTGAGCATGCAACCCAGCTGGACCCAGTCCGGAGGTGACATTCCTGCTGAGGTAGGGGTAGGATGTAGACAGCTCTATGTGTGCTCTAAAGGAGTTTACAAAGTGTGAAACACCTAAAGAAACACCCAAGTACACCAAGTACAGGTCTCTTAGTAGTCAAGTAAATGTATGGGTGCCCTTTCTCAATTTATAGCAAATTATTGGTCCTTTGGGAGCCATAAGTGGTAGGGACACTGTTGCCTGGAGACAGGGGTGGGGTCTGTGCCTTAGGAACAGAGGGTGAGGGCAGAATGTTTGCTCAGCTAGCCGGTGAGTGGCAGCAGTGAGGACAATTGGACCCACAAGTCCTGCTCTTACCAGCCATGATGTGGGAAGAATCTGGAGTCAGCAGCTGAAGGAAAGGTGGCCAAGGCTCCCAAGGGTGAAGCTACTTCCAGGGATGTCCACAAAGCCCTGTGGACCTAGCAAGATTTCCTCAGTGAGCTGGGATGTTTTCACTGTCTGGAAACATGTTTAACTTTCTATCTGCATCAACATGGGTAATTCTCAAAAACAAAATGTTGAGTGAAAAAAGCAGATTGCAAAAGGATAAGTACAATATGCCACCACTTTCATATATGTTTAGAATACATGAAACACTGGAATATATTTTTATGCATGCATATACATATATATGTGGTAAACATTTTTCAAAGCGTGGATAAAGAGGGTTACAGATTGCTTTGGGATACGGGATGCTAGTTACCTCTGAGAAGATTGTCTCTGAGAGAGGAGAACCTGGCCGGGAGAGGTACTGTGCTTCAACTTTATCCATTACATTTTTCCCCTGAAACGTTCTGAAGCGAATCTGGCGCAATTTTAATTTGTTATATTTAGGCAATGAGTACTATTTCCCTGTTCTTTCTAATGTATTTTAAAAGTTTTGTAGTTAAATATTCTTCAAATAGAAAAAGAATCAGGCTTAATTGTTAGTTTTAAAATATTTGTGTACACAGACTGATGAGGTCTGGGGCCTTTGGGCTACACTTACAACTTTGTTATCTCTAAGGAAAAGGGTTAAACTTTTGCAGGGATCTACTCTCCTTGAGGATTAGACACATGAAATGTTTCAACTTTATAATTTGGCTGCATTTGAGTTAGCCATACACAAAAAGTTATCTTTAATTGTTGTGAAAGTAGGAATGCGATTTTTTTCATTATCCATGCATAGCTTACAAGTAACTAAGGACACTATGTTCGACTTCTAAGATCTTTACCTTTGGGTTAAGACCAAGCTTAAAAGTGTTCAGACTCCAAAAATGATAAAACGTAGGAAAGTTCTGATTGAAAGAGAAACTAGCTTATGAGGGAAGTCTGTATGTAATTTAAAGTACTGTCTGCTCAACCGTGAATGCTATTATCTGTTACTCCATTTCAGACTAAGCTATTTGTCTCTACATGTGTGTGCTGTCTCTTTGACACAAGGTTTTGGTTTCCATTGCTTTTATTTCAAATAAGTAGGACAGAAAATAAAATCCTAAATAAGTGACTTCTTAACTTCAAAGAAAATCCAAAGGCTTAAATTTTCTATTTTCAGTATCCTAGTATCCTTCTTCCCTTCCTTCCCGTTGACCATCTTAGGGGGTGGAAAGCAAGTAGACTAGCTAAATTTTGTTAAGGCATGGGCCAGAAAATCCTGAGATGAGCAAGAATAGGTAACATTTCTTTTATTCTAACGAATAGGACAGGAAGCCAAATGGAAAGTGATTACAGAGATTTTGGGGGGAAAGTTATAGTTTATCTTCCTGTGTGCGGGTGTGTGTGTATTTTTCTTGGCAGGGGGCAGCTCTTATAACCAGACATTTGGTCTGTGCTAGTAGGACTGTGGAAGCTACTCCAGTGGTACTGGGGAAAGACAGCAATTGCCTCAGATCCCCCCTGCCCCTCCCCTTCTGCACACTCTCTTGACATCCCTCATTCTACACCAAGACCTCATTCTTGCTTTCCCATTCCCCTTTTTAAATGATGATCCCATGGAAACTTCTTCCATCTTATCTATCTCACACACACAGATGCACACCTTGAGTCATTGCATCCTATGTGGTGTTACTAATAATAATTTCATGAATATTCTTCTTTTCTTTAAGAAGACTGCAACTTCCTTGAGGGCAGGGACCTCATGATGTTTTTCATTTTGTTTTTTTAGTTCACATAGCAGTACCAGTAAATCAGACAAAAAGAAAAAAGTCTAGGTATACCTGGAAAGACTGTACCTCATTTATAGAGAGGAGGTGGAGACATTGAGGGTGGGATGCTTTGTCTGGGGACATGTGGTGAGGGCACTGGAGTGAGTCCAGCCCCTAAAACCTGTTGGGACTGGAGCCCAGCCGTGGTCTCAAGAATGCTGGGTTAGGAATCTAAAAGTCTCCCTCCCCAGGACTCACCTTTCTATAAGTTAGCTTGCTATGAAGGGAGACCATAAACTTTGAAATCAGACAAATCTGACTACCTTCAATTAGGGAAGTTAACTAACCTTACAACACTTCAATATACTCATCTCTAAAACTACCACGTAAAGTCTTGGTGAAGATCAGTTTAATTGGAGTAGTTCTATGTATACAGTGTAGCAATAGCTGATGCTCAATAAACGTTGGTTCCATTCTTCTCTCTGCTGGGCCTTGGCAGTTGGTATCAGCTTCATATACTCCAAGCTTTACGACTTAAATATTTTCTAAACTAAACCAAATGACAGAACATGCCAACTTCAAGTTGCCTCCCCTCTCTTGAGCTTCAGTGATCTAGTTCTTCACCCACGTTATCAACTCCATTTAGATATCAGTGGTGACTCAACTTGAACCCCATATTTTCATGTTATTTAGACCTTATGACTTGAGCTGGTGCCTATCCTTTTTGACAGTCAGCCAGATTAGTAATGCATCCTCAAAGACACACATTCCCAGATTTCTTCCCTTTCCCACTGATCCAATGCTAGGATGCCCAAGGGCAAAGCCTGCCCTAGGACCTCCTGGCATGGCTGGAGGTGAGATAAGATTAGAATCCAGCTCCCCTAACACTTAGTCAGTTGCTCCTTCTATGCTGTCGGTCCACACTAGATACCTCAAAAATAGATGTTTATTGATCTGTTGAGATATAGAGAGATGTACCAGACCAAAGCAGATGACACTGTGACTGATGGTGAGTGGGGGGGGCGGACTCTAAGTGTGTTGAGAAGACGATGAGGGTGTTGGCATCTTGAGTAGGAAATAAAGAACTGAACTGGGATATACTGAATAGACTCCGGTCTATTGACAGTTTGGAGGTGGTGAGTAATATAGCATGTTTAAAAAGGTAGTATTCAGGAGTAGTTTCTTTCTAAACAAGGGGTGTTCAAATTATTTAGACTGTAAGTGGATCTACCGTACTTACTAAGATGGTCTCCTACCAGCATTAAACTTATCCATTCCTTCATTATTCATTGAACAAACACAGATTGTGCACCAAATCAGTTTCAATTTATTCATCTCCTCCGATCTCCTTGGCTTCACCCGTCTCCTAGGCCCTTGGCCACTCGGTCGTGGAGAGCTCTTGCTGCCAGTGGTATTGCCATGGCAGCAGATGCAGTTACTCTTCTCTGGGAGACACCCACTTTCTCAGGCTCCCTCAGTGGTGCCGAGCTCTGGCACTACCCCTGTTATGCCATTTGTGATAGAAGCCACGTAAATCTGGAACCCAGGCTTGACCTGACCAGACCCATGCTGATTCTTCTTCCTCCTACCACTCCACAACTCAAATGAAGCCCCAAAACAGGGCACAGAAGCAATCCAGCTTCTCCAGGGGCTTCCCAGAAGAGTAGGGGTGGCAGTATAAGAGCATGGGTAGTTAACTCCCTGTTGGAGAACTTTGATAAATGAGAGAAAAGAGGCAGGATGTAAACTGCTTTTCCTTCCTCCCTCTAGTCCACCATTCCAAGGCATGGTGATTGTGTTTAGCCCATCTGGAAACATCTTTCATGGCTAAGCAACTGGCTGTGCGTCTTGTGAAGCTGCAGCCAGTTTGGTAGTGGAGAGCCCAGACTGTGATCTTACATTTGTTTCTCCTTTTTCCTTACTTCACTTTCTTTTTCCTTCAGTCTCACTGTCCTAGGCTGGGTTCTCCCAATAAAGAATTGGCACGTAAGGTTTGCCTTGAGCATCTCTCTGTGGAACACATCTCAGTCAAGGCAAGCAGCCAACAAGAACCCAGCACCACGCTAGGTATGGTACATAAATGGTGAACAAGGCAGACGTAGCTTTCAGTGGAGTGGGATAGGCGGGGAAGACACTACTAAACAAACATAAAGACAGAAAAGTACAAATTGTAATCAGTGCTATAAAAGAAGGAAATTGACTCCTAGGAGGTAATAGTGATGGTGGGGGAACAAAGATAAAATGAGTTTAAAGATGGAGTTTTAGGAAGATCTCTCCAAGGAGGATATATTTAAATTGAGACATGAAGACTTAGAAGGAGCCAGACATGGTAAGAGCAGACAGAAGAGAATTCTCAGCTACCAGAGGAGATAGTACGTGGCAGGGCCCTAAAGCAAGAATGAGCTTTGGGTGTTAGGGACAGTCAAGAAAGATCAGGATGTTATGGGTTGGTACCAGAGATATTTCCAGATTTTGTTTATTATGAATAAAGCTCCTATGAATAGACAAAAAACTATAGATAAGGATGGTCGGAGCATCACGATCAAGGTGAGGAGTAAATAACTGACTTGAGGCTTGGGAGAACACAGAAGCTAGATGCTGGGCACTTTGAAGTCTGGTGAATAAGGTTGGATTGTATTCTCAGTGCCACCAATAAAAAACTTTAAGCAGAGATACTATGGTAGAATCCAGAAGAATCTTAAATCCAATTCAGGATTCTCCTTAATTTATTTGAACAGAATATTTTACTTGTAACTCTAATTATAAAAGAACAAAAAAGGATGATAGGAATAAATACACGGAAGTAAATTTCATAACCTATACTATGAGTTAGCACAAGCAGACATCTACTTGTATGTCAAATATAAGTAGAAATATAGAGTGTGAGTTGGCTTGGAACCACCACTGTCTCCCCTCTAGGAAACTGTAATCTATCATAATACTTTTCTTTTGTCCAGCTGGTCCAGCAGTGTTTATTGCTCTGATTCATTTTCCACTTTGCTCCGTCTTCATCCACGTTGGTTTGATTACTTCCTTGTACCCAAGAAAGTTCTCAGTATTTGTGGTTGCAGTTTCTCTTCTCCCTCATTTAGAATTTCTCGTTAACTGTAGCTCTATTGCTATGGCTATCGTTAGTGCAGTCTGCTAATTCACAAATGCCCTCTACAAAATGCCTCCTGTGTAATGTCACTTACAGAATGCCTGCTGCAGCTGCCAGGGGAGGGCTTTCATAGACCAGCCTGGCTTCGGGTGATAGCAACATATCTTCTAGGCAAAGGAAGCTCTCCTCTGTAACTCTAAAGGCTTTTCTCTGTGGTTGTTACATATTTTCAGCTGTCACATCTTCCCAAATTGCCTCTCAGAAGTTAGATTTTTAGCCCCCTCACGCCTACCTGTGTTTTCTTAACAAAGAGCTGGCAGGATTATTTTTAAAGAACAGTTTCACAAAGCAACAACTCACAAAAGTTGCAACTAAATAGTGACATCACCACAGCCCAAGTCATAACCAGGTAGGATTGGCAGTCACCAATGTGATATTTTTTTTGGGGGGGGGGGATGGGCAACAGAATTGTTGAATTATCACATGTATTCTTTTCTGGCCAGAAATTACACCATGCAGATTCATCCCTTTCCCTTGGTTAAAAAGTCTTGTCGACTCAGGGGATAAGTTAGCAACACTTTAGCGTGGATTTGTTCACCACGTTGACTTCTGGAAGACAGTTGCTTCAGATGGAATGGGACAAGGGAGAGAGTTTGACAGAGGGGACGGATGCAATCTTGCAAAGACAGTGCTACCAGGGAGGGCCAGAAACAGAGACGCGGTGAAGGCTGGGCGCCGCGGGGAAGTGGCTGCGTTGACGGTGCTGAAGCAAAGATGGTCGAGCGCCAACTCCTAACTTGACACTCTTGCCTCAGGCGGCACTGTTAGCACTTCAGGTCCCGTTAAAGGGCCCCCCTTTTCAAGCAGATGGTGGCTTCACTGACAACAAAGAAGACAACACTGGTGGAGAAAAGATGATCAGACCAAGCTTCAGAGAGGCAAAACACCAAGGGAAAAGTCATTAATGTTTCTTGGAGAGTGAACCACTGAAATTAAACAAACAAACAAAACTTTAAATGGAAATGATAATATGGAAATAATTTACCGAAGAGAGTCCATCTCATCAAGTACATCACACACCGCCCCAGCTCTTTTCAGACTTTCTGTCTCCCTGCTGATTGATGAAGAAATAGTTAAAATAGATCTAATTCGAAACAAAAAGTTTTATAGGCTAGAATGCATTTTTATATTGGGCACATTTTGTGCTCAGCTGAGATAATTTAAGTGAAGGTTTGAGAAGATCTCTCTGAGGAGGGGATATAGAAGTTGAGCAATAAAACTTTGTGTAATCAAAATAATATTCTGACCCTTATTAGGAAATTTTTATTTCACAAGGAAGAACATGCAATGTCTTTGGCTTAGCTAATTTCTAGAAATAATCTAATTTTTAAATTGCCTATTTAAGAAAACCTAAATCTATAGAAATGAAATAAATGGATTAAGTGAAAATTATTTGTCATTTACATATAGCATTTAACTTGACAAACACACACAGAAAGGGATGTGTGTACTAAAAGTTGCACACATTTGCATGTATATGTGTGGACCTTACTAAAGTATAAACCTTCTGATTCACACATACACCCCCCCTCAGGATTCTTTGTCATTTGTGCCACATGTTGGGCTGTTTTGACTCCTCCTGATCTTTGACCCTCTCTTTTACCTTAACCTTGTTTTTATACTGGGAAGTCCTCAACTCTCAATTCATCTACATCTGCTTCCATTTGATCTGTGGTTTGTGGGCACTACCTAGCCCTTTATATTGTTTGTCAAACATGTCTACACCTTCCTGATCCTGGCTGCTCACACTGTCTCCAAAATCTGGTTCCAAGAATTATCCTGAGGTGAGCACATGAAACTTCTTACCATCAGACTGGTTTAACAGGAGTCTAAAATTTAGTAATGTATCTGGCTTTAGCAGACCAGCTTTAGTAAACTTGGTTCCTTCATTTGTGTAATCCAATTATAGAGCTTCTGTCACATACCATATATTGATAACCTGATCAGATTTGCTGTGTTAATTGTAAAGTATACAAAGATGAAAGTATAGTGTTTAATCCTCAAGGACCTTGTAGGAAAGAGAGGCATAGAAATAAATAACTTCAATACAATCTAATAAGTATTGGGATAGTGCTTGACCACAAGGTAAGAGGAAGCACAAAGAAAAGGGAATAATCAACTCTACTTTTAGATAAGGGATCATCCATTCCAGTTTGCTTAGGAAAGTCCTGGTTTATGACTCCTGGCCTGACATCCATTAGAGTTTAGTGTTATTCTCTCCCTCTTTCAGTCTCCAACGTGTCCCAGTTTACACACAAAAAGTATATGGTGACCCTACTTACAGGGGAATGGTCAAACAAACTTTATAAGAAGATGTGGGAAATGAGATCAAAATTATGGGAAGGACTTTGCCAATTTGACGAGGCAGAATTGGAAATTACTGGCAAAGAAAACAGGTGCAGTGACCTGAGCAATGCATGGATCTGCACAGTGACGTAGTTGTATGACTGTGCTGCATGGGGGAGGGGCGGGATGCTATGGGCTGAGGAAGAAACCAGGGGCCAGCGGTGGGGAGCCTTCACTGACACGCCAAGGAGTTTAAACTTTTTCTTAAAAACAATAGAGTCACATTACAGTTTTTAACCAAAAGATTGACCTGGTTAATTAGCGTTTTAGTAACATCACCTAGAAATAATGTGCAGAAAAGATGAGTAGCAAATAAAACTTTAGGCGGACAGAATAATTAGGAAACTGCGGTAATAATCCATACAAGAGGTGCTGAGGGCATAAGCTGAGGAAGAAGCAGTAAATAGAGAATAGATTTTTTAAAAATTTATTTATTTATTTTTGGCTGCATTGGGTCTTAAAGCTGTTCCTAAAGGAGCTGATAGATGTTAAAGGTTTATCTGATTTGGAGGATAAGAGAAAAAGAAAACTGTAGATCATACTCGGTGGGCAGTTGGATATATATATATAGATCAGGAGCTCAGAAAAGTAGTAGGGGCTACAAGTGGGTAAAAACAGAAGGTCCGAAATGCAGCAAGAAAGAGTCCAAAGCCAGAACCTGTTCTTCTAACTTTATTAGGACAATATGAGAATATGGGATAGCAAAATGGAAACAGCTTTGGGAAAAAAAAAGTTGCAAGAGACTCATATGACAAATGAGTTTTAGTTAAATAATTATGATGAATGTTGGCACCATAGCTTGAATCGCCAGCATAATTTTTATTATTTATTGACTATCTTATTCTTTTCGAATGTGTTATCACTGAGATTCTATTATGTAATAGGGATTTCTTCAGACAGAATAAAAGTGTTCTCCCCGCAAAGATCCGTTTTGGAATGATTAATATGTATAATTAGAGCTACTGGTAAAGGTCCCAGTCATTGTATATGAGTCAGCAGTAAGCTATATTTATGATAGAGTATATTCATATTCCTTGTACTTGGGCAAAGGTAAAATGCCCTACTCAAAGAGCATCTTGAAGTTGCCGCAAGCACGTAAAAGAAAAGTTGAAGGGCTCTTTCCATTGGCAAAGGTAGATCTGTAGAAATAAAGTTTTAAATCGTATTAAATCTTCCAGAAACTTTACATGGATCTTTTAGAGTAACGCCTCTAAATTTGGCCCATTTTTAAGTAAGACTGAAAATGTCCAAATGTCCAAGAGAAATGATTAATATTATTTCTTATATTCGTTCTCTATATTATAATTGCACATTTTTCTGTCACTTGCAGTGGTCTCTAAGTAAATTCTAAATAGATATGTTTATATAATGAAAGGTGTTTGAATTATAGTACATAAACATTTCCTCCCAAGTATAAAGTCATACTTAAGGCTGAGGGTTTTCTAAATATGTTGGAATTACCGTAATTTCAAGTTGTCACACTCAAATAGGAAAAATGTTTTGTAGTTTCTGAGGGTAATTTTTGAAGCACTATTTAAGATTAAAGACGTTTTAAGCTATCAAGGCAAAATTCTCTACCATATCAGTAATTTACACCTTATTAAGTTTCACTATTTTGGACTAAATGTATTAGAAATGTGTGCTAATTCAGACAATATTTATAAATAAATTGATACATAATGAATGAAACTGAAAGGCAACTGATTTACTCTTTAATTGTCAAGGTTGTATTCACCAAGAAGACAGAACTGGTTTAAAAGCAGTAAAATTAATAGTCTCTTTTTTTTAAAGAAAATCAAAGGATTAAGTAATACCAAAACATTCCGAGTGCTTTCAGCTTTTGTTCTCAGAAAATAATTTTAAGAACAGCTCTATTTTTCATATATCATATAAAATCAATGTGGCTTATAATATTTTGTGTTTTTATTTCGTGCTACCCATTTATATCTTAGTGTAATATAAATGCAACAAGCAAAACTATTTTCAAAAAGCATCTTAAAATTTAGTAATTTAATTAAGCAAAATCAGTTCCCTCCTTCCTACTCTTTTCATAATTAATTAAATCTTACTATATTATGTAGTCTTTGACCAATTGCTTTTGTTTGTCTGGGGTAGTGGGGATGCTACTGTGTGCCTCCCAGGTCTCCCCCAGAGCTAACATACTCATTACCCCAGTTTCTGGGAGTGATGGCTGCTGAGGCTGGCAGCTAGGTCCCTATCTGGCAATTGCCTTTGGCTGAAAAAAAGCTGCCTTACTCAAGGTTACACCCCTTTTCTTAGGGACGTTCCAAAGACGGGTCACAGAGAGGCACCAAGGATTATTTCCCTTGCCTAAAGCTGGGACTTCTCTGAATGACCATTGTAGTTCCAAAGCTCTCTGTGGGTCCTAAAGTGGGATTTTGGAACAGGATTCCATCACTGGCGGTAGGTAGATGCTATGGACTGAATTATGTCTCCTCCTTCCCACCAAAAAATAAAAAATAAAAATTTAAAAAAGTATGTTTTGTAGCTATAACTCTAATGTGACTGTATTTGGAGGTAGGGCTTTTTTAGGAGATAATTAAGGTTAATAAAGTCATAAGGATGGGGTTCTAATCCAACAGCGCTGGTGGACCTATCAGGAAAGGAAGAGAGAGATAGCTCTCTGTCTTTACCATGCAAGAACACAAGAAAGCAGTCATCTGCAAGCCATGAAGAAAACTCTCTCAGAAGAACCTTACCATGTCATATCTCTGATCTCAAATTTCCAGCCTCCAAAACTGTAAGAAAAGAAATGTCTTTATTGTTGTTTAAGCCGCTAAGTCAATGGTGTTTTGCTATGGCAGCCCAAGTGGAGTAAGACAGTGGGTTATTCATAACCTCAGTAGGTAATAGGTGAACAGTTGTTAAAACTTTTACCCAGGTGGATACAGATGGGATACTGGTAAAAGGAAATGCGTTGGTCAGTGCAATATTTCACGTATTTGAATAGTTTTGGGGAAATAGTAATCATAAGCAGTATGGAATCAGATTTTTTTTCCTAGGGCCATTGATGCATTGGAGAAAACAGTACAATTTAAGGGTAATTGTCAATTTCAGGTAAGGTATGAAAGTTAGAGCCCTCATTGACAAGTATAGTATATGAAGAGATATTATACTTCTTTTAGAAGGAGAAAAAGGGGAGAATCAGGAATGGACATTTATAAAGAGGACATAAGAGATCCAGAGGCAGTTGAATTCTCAACACCAGCAAGTCTGTTATTCCAAGGTAAGGTCTCTGATTAGCAGAAAAGCATCCTGAGATTTGAGAGGGGAATTCGGATCAGTGAATCTAAAAATCTTGAATTCCTAGATTTCCCTGAACCCTCTGTAAGAGGGGTCCATTCTTCCTATAATGGCTACCTTTCTCCTTTTGTTTGAAGGTGATGCAGAGGTCTCCATCTCATAAGACCATATAAACTCCTCTCAGGACCTAGCTTCACTTTCCCACTCGTCACAAAAACAAAAAGTGTTTCTGTGTCACAACCTAACCCAAGCACAGAAGCGCTGAGCCTGATAAAGGAAACGAGCACACCACAAAGTAACTGCCAGGTCAGGTCAAAATGTAGCCGAGATAGTAATGGGATCCTCAGGGTGCCGGGATCAAGAGTCGGGGACATTAAGTTGGCTAATGGAGAGTTTGTCAACGTGAGAGCAATTTTCAGTGATCCAGTTTTTAATGTCCTGCCAAAGACGCTGCTGTTGACTTAGAGAAAGGAAGGTTCACACTAAATGAAGTAGGGGTACCAGAACGCCCACAGCAGGGAGCAGACAGTGACGTCAAGAGGCTGACAGAAGTGGCCACGCTAAGTCAAGTGCTGCAAAAGACCAGCAAATATTCCATCTGACTCTGTTCCGTGGGACCTCCCGGGGTGTGCACCACTTAACGAAAGATGAGGAACATGCTGGTGGGGAGCCACTTGCATCATCTGAAACTCTGAAGAAAAGCGTTGGTCATTGGAGATGCTGCTCCAGAGTTGGGCTCCTGGATGGCAATGTGGATGATAGAATCCCCAAAGGATAGATGGCCAGGTGGCTTTGCAGAATAGGTGCAGATATAATGACAACATGGTCAGTGTGGCAGTGTAGGGCGCCTGGGCTGCATAAAACGGTGAAGATGTTGTATAGAACCCAGGGGCAAGATAGGTGGGCAGTCGCCAAGGATATCGCTCGATCTATGCAAACAACATATCAGAAGGTGGTGGACGACCATCCCCATAGAGTAATGATCCCCCCTTCTCTGTTGCCTAAATTGAGCTGGTTTTCAAACTCAGAACCCACATGTTGAAAAAGATGCCAGGTTCCCAGGAAGAAAGACGCTACACCTCCACAACAGGTGTGTGAAGTAAAGCTTCCCCAGTTTTCCCCCCCAAAAAGTTGAAGCTATATGCTTGGATAATCATACACTAGGAAAAATGGAATACCCAGACCATTTCAAGTATTGTGGACACAAGGGCTAAGGCGAAAGTGCCATTCCACTCCAGCTAATGTAGGAAGTAAAGAATATTTCATCCTGGTGGAATTGTAGAGATTAGTGTTTTTCATAAGGACCAAAAATGTGCAAAACTGGTGTCGCTGGTATAGCCCCAATTCATCAGTCTTGTCACTGAAAAATTCATATGTATCCTGGAGGATGACACTGGCAGCCCCAATGTCTGGGCCTTTGTCAGATGTGGTGTCTTTGCAAACACAGAATAATGCAGCCTTAGGATGTGGTCTGCAGCAGCTGAGCTGATGAGTGCATACGTTTTCAACCCTATCAGGAAAGAGGATGAGGGACAGTTTGCCTTCACATGAAATAGACAAAAGTATGCAAATGCTGTCTTGCCCCAGGGCTGTGTTAATCCCCCCATCTTCTATCATAATTAGTCCAAAGGGACATGGACTGTCTGGACATTCTACAGAGCATCACACTGGCCCACTATATCAAAGGCATGATATTAATTGAACCAGAAGAGGAAAAAGCAGCAAATGTATTAGATGTTTTTGTCCCAGGGGCTGAGAGACAGAATTTATGAAGGGGCCAACTATATAAGTAAAATTTTAAACATCAATAGGGCATGTAGGAGTGTCTCCCTGAAAGTAAAAGGGGAATTACAGCTTCTTGCACCTCTGACCACTAAGAAGAAAACATAATGCCTGGTAGACTTCTTTGTATTCAGGAAGCAGTGTGTTCTACTTTGGGAAAACTTTTCTAGCCCATTTAGCAAATCACATGGAAGGCTGCCAGCTTTGAGTGGGACCTAACAGGAAAGCTCTGTGGCAGGTCCAGGTTGCAATGCAGATGACCCTCTTGCTTGAGCCACGGGAGATTGGCAGATTCTGTGGTACTATGTAGAGTATATGGTATAATAATAGAGATATCGTGGTGGAAAAGATGCTTTATGAAGTTAATGGCAAGCCTCAGTAGGAGAACCACAGTGCAAACCCATATGTTTCTGGAACAAAGATGTACCATCTGCACCAGAAAAGTATAGGCTATTCAAAAAATAGCTCTTGGCATGCCCCGACCCTGGTAACAAGAGGATAGGCCATGAAGTGACTTAGTAAACAGAACTTCCCATCATTGTTTGGGTTCCAGCAGATGCAGCGAGTCATAAGTTGAAACAAACACAGCAGCAATGTCCTGTAAGGTTGGGATCGGATCTGGGTCATCAGGTACCCCAGTGCTTGTACAGTTGACTCACGAATAGAGTAGCTATGGTGGCAGGGCTGGAAGCTATACGTGGCCTCAGCGTTACAGGCTTCTGCTCACCAAAGCTGGTTTAGTCACTGCTGATGCTGAATATCCAACGTACCAGTGGCCCCCAGTGTGGCAACACCCGTGAGGAGATCAACTAGCCACTTCATGGCAAGTTGATTCCATCATATTCTTTCCACCTTAGAAGGAGCAGCTATTTACCTTGACTGGAATCAATGCATTGTAAGTGTGGGTATGGTTTTCCTGTTCCCAGGGCACTAGATCCATCAACACAGGATCATGAGTGATATCACATTGGACCAAGGGACTTACTTTACAGCAGAGGAGGAACCACTGTGACCATGGATCTACTAATCCTAAAACTTCAGTACCCAGAAGCTTCTGGCCTGATGGACCAGAGGAATAGCGTTTTCAAAGACCTGCTGAGGTACCAGCTTGGAGAGGATACAGCAAGGAGAGCACTCCATCCTCCAAGATACAATATACATTCTAAATCAATGACCATTCTTTGGCATTATGACGCCAGTAGGTAGAATACCCAGGCCCAAGAAACAAAAGTGATATTAAGATTGACCCTAATTTAGTCCCATTGATTCACTTGGAGAATTTATGCTTTCTGTCTTTACAGCTCTGGGCATTGTGTGTCTAGAGGTCCTGAACCCCAGGGAGGGAATATTTCCACCGGAGGCCACAGCAAGAGTATCATTAAATTTTGAGTTAGGACAGCCACCATTTTCCTTTGCACTCCTTGGATGTGGGCTGTCCCCTAGGTGGGGTGTGTTCTGAGGTGAGGTAGCCCTCTTCCACTGAGGGCGCTGCTGAGGGAGGGACTCAGCTCTGAGACTTCAGCAGCCGCAACTCTTGGCATCTGTGTGAATGAGTGGCTCCATCCTGAAGAGGGGATTGGGTGACAACCACAGTCACCACTACAGTCCGTTACTTGCACAACTTGGATGCTCATCACTTGTGCGGAAATTTCATCCCAACTGGGAATGACTCCCTCAGAATTCTGGTTGGTTTCTTTTCCTGAGGATAATTACAGGCAATTAGTGAACAAATTACACTTCTCACATTGTAGCTGGTCCTAAGCTATGACGGATACTCATCATCTCATTCTTTGTTGCAACCATACCATGGTTCAGCAACTTCTCTGCCGTGTCCTGCTCCTTCACCTACTTACAGGTGTCGTTTCTGAGAGCAAGCTCTAGCGTGCACGCGCATCTCCATCCAATGAGCGTCTACTTCCCAGGAGTCTGAGCTTCAACACCTCCGTTTCCCCTCGCCTCAGAAGGACATTGAAGACCCTGTGATAAATACACCAATTAGAGATAAACTTACCAAACGTACATTGACCTGAATAAAGGTACTATGATTTCCTCACTTCTGCCATTCCCTTTCAACTTCTAAGCCAGATCTCTTTGTCTAAAACTTACTTGGAAAACTGGCAAAGAGAATTCTGCCTGTAAATTTTAATATTGAACAGAATACATGTGCAAAAAAAGCAGTTGCTGAATATGCTAGTTTCCTCCGGCTACTGTCACATAGCACCACAAATTGAAGGGCTTTAAACAACAGAAAATTTTTGTCTCACTTTCTGGAGGCTAGCAGTCCGAAATCAAGGTGTTGGCAGGGTTGGTTCCTGCCGAGGCCTGAGAGGGAGAATCTGTTCCAGGCCTCTCTCCTAGCTTCCGGTGTTTCTCTGGCCACCTGTAGCATCCCTTGGCTTCTAGGGCATCACTGCAATGTCTTGTCTTTGTCTTCGCGTTGTGTTCTCCCTGTGTGAGTGTCTCTACTTCCAAATACTACTTTTTAGTAGGGACACCCATCTTGTTGGTTTAGGTTCCCCATTCTACTCCAGTATAACCTCATCTTAATTTAAGTAATTACATCTTCAACAGCCCTGTTTCCACATAAGGTCTCATTCTGAGGTGGATGTAATTCAAATTATATCTGAACTTTACGGGGAGGGTTGTATTTCTTAGGGAGGTTAAGTGAAAGGTAATACAAAGTCTAGAAGCAGTAGGCTTGCTGGGATTCTTTTTTAATGGGAAACTTAAGTCGCTATCCTCAAGAGCAATGACTTTTTTTCCACTTGCTGGTTGGGGCATTTCCCCCAGTAGTTGCATGAGATGAAGCAGCAGAAGACACCGGACTCTCTTTGTGCCCTGACATGTACTTATCCTTTTGCTCCATCTGAAAACTTTAGGGCATCGAAAGAAAGGAAAAGAACAAAGTGTCCTCTCTGCATGAGTCCGTGGTAACTGGTTACAGCTCATCTCCTGGAGAAACAGAATTTAATCTAGCAATTAGAATTATGGGCACAAGTTCTGGAAGATGAAAACCCTCGTCATCCTGTTTGGTTCACTGACTCTGAAAGGCCCGCATGCCATGTCCCATTGCCAAATTGCACATCTGCATTTTGGTTGGTACGTGCCTTTGGTGTTGGCATTGGCCCTATGACCACAGAACTTTCTATTGCAGCTATTTTAGTGTCTTGGCTCTTTTTTATTCCCCAAGGTCTTCTGGTGGAGCAAAAGGACACCCACAGTGGAAGCCAAGAGAGTCATCTTAATGAATGGCATATTATAGACCTTGTGATTGTGATTTGCATTTTTTCATAGCATGGCTGGCTAAATCCCTGTTACTGAAAGATCAAGTTAAATCAGGCATAAAAGTGATGTGGAATCTTTTCTTTCAGGAAACCTTTCACAGAAGCACTCTTGGCCTAACCAATGCCCCCTTTTGTATGAGCTCTTAAAGGAATGCGAAATGTCCTATGTAAACGTGGAGCATATACCATGTCCCCGATTCTTGAAGCGAGTGAGTCAGTGACTTCGGCAGTAAAGGAGCTGTCCCATGCCCTTACCTGTACCATCTCGTGTGTTAGGTCCGTGTGCACAGGACCCTGCCTATAAGACCCAGGTCAGGGTTTCCAGTTGTGGGCTCCCCTCTGACAACCATCTCATTAAAAGCAAGATTCGGGAACCTGGTGGAACTTGGCTGCCACCGCAAAAAACATATTTCAGTCCCAAAGTGTCAGAGTGATGGGAGCGGTGGGAGGGTGGGAGTGGGACATGAACCAAACACGAAAGCAAATAAAAACATCTTTTAAAATGTCGCCTGCTTGCTGCCAAATGTGGGCTCAGAGGGAGTGCCACCGGGAGCGAGTTCCACATGGCAAGGCCTTCCGTGGAGAAGCCCGGCTGGCAGGCCAGGAGGATTCAGTAATTAACACTGTCAAAGACTCGTGAGGCCCCGTTTCAGCAGCTCGATTCGGAAGCGTTTGCCCATGTACAGTCACCCTTCAGCGGCACAGCTGCGGCGTGGGGTTCGTCTGCGGCTGGTGCACGTGTGGCCTCAGACTCTTTGTCATGCAGTGTAGGAAAACCTGGAGGTTTCTTGGGGGGGCTTTAACCTTGCAGGAATTAAGACTAAGAGTCTCTGTTTTTTTTTTTTTTTTTTTTTTTTTCCTGTACGCGGGCCTCTCACTGTTGTGGCCTCTCCCGTTGCGGAGCACAGGCTCTGGACGTGCAGGCTCAGCGGCCATGGCTCACGGGCCCAGCCGCTCTGCGGCATGTGGGATCTTCCCGGACCGGGGCACGAACCTGTGTCCCCTGTATTGGCAGGCGGACTCTCAACCACTGCGCCACCAGGGAAGCCCTGATTTTTTTTTTTTTTAATCCATTAAATGAGGGACTCTAAGAATGTTGAGCAACCAGTTCCTAGAAATTAGAGCATCCAGATGGCTAGATAACAAGATGAGAGCTAGAGACCCAGGGATGGTCACCTAGGGCCTGGACGTTTGGGATTGGCTACTGGGGGCTGGAAAGGGGGCTGTGGAGACATTGGGCAGGATGGGTGGAATTACAAGCTGTTAAGTAAAGGCTCTGAAACAGGGTGAGGTAAGGAAGAAAGATAGCCATCTCTCGAGAGGAAGAGAACATTAGTGGATAGGTAGCTGTGCTGTAGTGGAAGAAACAGACTGAGTGTGGGGTTGGTACATTCAATTCACAAAACTGCCCCTCTCTCTAGTGTTGCCGCCACTGGGCAAGTTACTTAACCTTTCTAAACTCATTTCTTTACGTGAAATGAGGATTATGACATTTCATATGAAATGTCTTTATTAAGAATATATGTGTAGACATGTATTATTGAGTAAATAAGCTATAAATATATTAATGTATATATATGCATTCATCTGTATATCTGTCATTTGTTGGTCAATTACTAAGCAGTCAACAAACATTTAATGACTACTTTCTCTGAGCGGGCAAGCCTTCAGCTATGGTATTAGACATGCCAAGTAAGGTCTCTGATCTCTTGGAGCTTATATTGTAGTGAGTGAAGAAAGGCAACAGAGGACAGGACACATAAATGAATAAGACATTTTCAGGTTGTGAGGAGGCCTATGATAAAAATTTAAAAGGGTGGTATGGTGATGAGCTGGGAAGGCTGCTTCAGGTAGAATGGTTCCAGGATATTTACATACTGTTTCTCATTCATTTTTTCGGACACTCCTTCTCTGGGAGGCACTACTGTCCCATTTAGCCACAGAGAAACTGAAGTCCTGTGGGTTAGCTCTGATGGGACAGGCTTCCAGATGTGGGTCTTCAGTCAGAACTGGTGAGCTACACTGAGCAATCATGCTTCTCAGTCAGGGGATGTCTGAGATCAGTGGATGTTTCTAGCCCACATTGATATATATTCCATCCACTTTTCTTCTTTAGGTGAAATATTGTTTGCTAGAGCCCGCACGTATAACCATCTGTGAATCGCGTCACGCAGTAGTGAACTATACTCGCTTACACTTTTGGCATTTACGTCATCTGCCATTGCTGAGATCTGGGGAGGACACAGATGTTATAGACATCTGCCCTCAGCTCCATCTGTAGACATTTCTAGCATTTTAGGTGGGATGTCTATTCCACAAGAAACCAAGACTCATATAAAAAAGTTACGACTGTTGAGTGGAGCTATTTCAAAGAGACATCTTTGATTTGGGAGAGAAGATGGCATACTCAGATTTGTTTTCATGTGTCTTGTTAATGCCTTTAATTACTTGTCTTTGTGTACATGGTTTAAATAAAGGGTAGAAATTAAACTTGTATCGTGGAAAAATATTGAATTGGGAAGAAGGAAATGAAGTCCTAGAAATCTTTGTCAAAACATTCTTGTTTAGAGCTAGATTTGGAGGAGCAGATATCTTGATGTCTTCTTACATGATGCCCAGATTTAAAATTATGTGAAACGTATGTCTCCCCTGGGCCCTCTGGAATGACACAGCTAACAACAGGTTAATATGGTGCTAGAGAGAAACCTAAGATCCTAGCTGAAGAGCCAGGATTCATGCTGGCTCCGCACAGCAGTTCTTTCAAGTTGACCATCCTGCCTGTTGCATGAAGAATCATGTCAATTTGCCAAGCACAGTGTCCGGCTCAGGCTCATCCACAATGAATGCTTGATGTTGAGCCTGGCCAAGAAAATGAATGAAGGAAAGGATAATGGAACAGATTCCCCTCCAACACAGGTTCTGTCTCCCTCTCTCATGCTTTCACCTTCTCTTAGTACTTTCCAATGAAATGCCTCTGCTCCAGGCATTTTCATTCTTTTTCCTCCCCTGCAATATTCTTGCTAACTTTAAATGTCTGCTCTTTCCTCATGTTATTTTCCCTAGCTGGAACTCCAAGCTCACTCCCCCGTGCCATGGTTGTTAATTTCTGTAAGGCCTCCCCAAAGCCCCACCTCTCAGAAGGCTTCCAGTCTTAGTAAATAGTCTTGTCTAATGTTTAAGCAAGGTTAGCCTGGCACCACTAAGTCCCACGCATTGTATTTCCTCCATATATTGTTTCATTTCACCTTCCACACACCCTGTGGTGCACGGTATGGTTCCCATTTTACACTGGAGGAACCTGAAGGGCAGAGCATCTAGTGGCTTCTCCAAGGGTACCCTGCTGGTAAGTGGTGAGTGACGGATAAACCTGCATCCCCGGACACAGGCTTGCTAGCCAGCAGCCTGTTGTTGGCTCATCATTGACTCCATTCACCTTTCTTTCCTTAGTGGTAAATAGTCAAAAGGGTGACAGCAAGTTGAAAGACAAAAATTATGAAAGGTCCTTCTGAATCAGCCCCTGCTGAACCAAGTTGTGGAATACTAGGGAGTGGTAACTAAAGTTTGTGAAGTAGTGTCTTGGTAAAACTTTAATAGTGAGCTTTGTCACTTACACACTACTGTTCTAAGATCTGCTCTGTCGAGCAGTTAATTAATTCTCTTGGAGCAATTACCCAGCCACCAGAAATGGTGTGCTGTGGGCCTCTAGGCATACATAGTCTGTGCTAAATAAGTAGCAGGAGAAGCTTGAAGTGGCAGGCCTGTAACCACTTCTTCCCGAGGTCAGCACTTCATGCCCTTGCGCGTTCTGGGTCCAACAGCACAGCATCCCACACAGGTGGGTGTTCTGTAAGTGCTTTTTAATGATGGTGGTGCTGATGATGTATGAAGGTCTGTTTATACTTGCAGAGAGGGTCGTGTATTTTAACAAGAAGGACTTTTGATTGGCATTTCAAAGAGGCTGGTGTTGTTGGAAAATGTCAGCACCCTGCACAGGAGGGCACTTGATAAGTGTTAAGGGATTGGGTCTGCTAAGGGGATTAGGATAATTGTTTTGGAGTGAATGGGCTGGCTCAGTGGAGGTGACCTGAAGTCATTTTAATGGGCCTAGTGGAGCCCATGGTGACAACTCATGCCAGTGGATTAAGATGCTCTGAAGGAAATTCCCAATCATTGCTCAGCACTGGTTCCATTGGGATACTGGCTGCCCTGTTGTATTGCTATGCCTGGTAGGCTGACTCAATTTCTGGACTCAAACAAAGAAGTTCTGATCAAAGGAACTGCCACCCCACCATGTGGCACAGGGCCCCTTCGCCTCTGAAGATGAAAGGTGCCTATTTTCATGGCACTTCTCATTTTGGGAGAGCCTTTTAATTCGCGCCAGTTCAAGATCAATCAGGGATGAAGTCAAACACTGTCAGAATAGAAAGTCCTGTGGATGAAAGTCAAGGAGGAAAACCTCTTTCTCCTGAGTAAGCACCAGGCTGGGTGGCTGACGGTTCATATTGCATCAGGTTTGCCAGCTTGAGGAATAAAAGATAAGCTCTGGAATGAATACAGATGTAGATTCAAAGATGGAAAAGCATAGTAGTTTATATTATATACTGGTGGTTCATGTCTGTGTGCAACATTTTCTCACGTGATCGAAATGCATGATGAGTGAAAACCTTGAATTTCACACGTTGGTTGGCCTAGCCCCAGATGACTAAATCAGGTGACTCCATTGGCTGAAGTTTGTGATGTACCATTGCCCTGCACGTTTAGATCCTTTTACTTTAGCCAATTTGCATTTCTTGGTGTATGAGACCGTCCACTGACCACAAACATCACTGCCATCCTAAAAGAACACAGAGAGGGTATTCTAGAAACAAAAACTAGTTTTTGCCACAAGTTTCTTGTGTCATGAATATTAAAGATAATTAATTCTGAATGATAGTTTCAGACTTCACAGTGTTGTCAGGTAGCCTGGGAACTTTAAGAAATGATGGTTTCAGTGGTAACAGTTTATGTGAATCAGATGCTCTTCAAGGAAGTAGCCAGACTGGAAAAAAACAGAGGTTCAGGGAGACCTAGCAGCCTGGGCGCCCGTGGCCAAGGAATGTACAAGTCTTGCAGCAATGTGAGATTTGCACCTGCAGCAAACAAACTTTGGGTTTCTCCAGAATGCAAATTGAGGAATTGTATACACGAATGGCTCTCAGCCTAGAAATTCCATGCCTTCCCACATTGGTTTTTTAAACAGAATCTTAACACCCGCATTACATATCTGGCCTGGGCTGCCTATAATCATTTTAGTTCCTTTGGTGAGTGGACAGTAACTGTTGCAGAGGTTGGAATCTTTCCTGTTTGACTTTAATGTTGAAGGGTGCTTTATTTAAAGAAGGGTCCAAGATAGCTCTTCTTTAAATTAAAAAAAAATCTGCAGTAAAATTGACCGTTTCTCTTTGCAGCAGTGGCTTGCGGTGGACACGTTTATCGCTGAAACTTCTCACTCTGGATTCTCAAAGGGCCAAGGAGAGTCATGGAGATTTTGATGAAATAGGCCACAACCTTGAAATATTCCTTCCTTAGAACAGTGTCAGAATCACTGTGGGTGGTTGTTAAAAATCAGGATTCCTGGAATTCAGTGCAGGTCTCCTGAATCAAAACCCCTAATGCTGGTTCAGGCATCTTCTCGTACACACAAGTTTTGTAAGCACTTTCGTAGACCTCTGCCAGATGCCACCAGATTTTTTTCAGGGACGCATGCTATATCTATTCCAGAGTCTTGAGTGAATATTTCCCGTGCTTTTACAGAAATTCACCTAATTTTTGGCTGCCTACTTTTTGTCTGACTCTAAAGAGGTGGTTGATAGTCTAAATGATTTACCTGAAACAGAAATATGGGTTTTGATCCCCTTTTCTGATCCTCACTGCTTCTTCCCCACCCTCCACTCCTTTCTTCTCTTAAAACTTTCCTGGCCTCAGTTACAAACATATGTGACATCCTGAGGAAGATAGAGGGGACTATGCCAGACAACAATGAAATGTCAAGGTGAGCCAATCTCATTTTGGGTATTCATGTCAAAAGTCTGAGAGGGAGAAGTTAGTTCACAGGTGGGTCCTCCAGGGGGAAGATGGCACACAGCAAGGCTCTTGGGGAGAGCACAGGAGAGAAGGAAGGCTGAATGCTCAAGAATGAAACAAAGTCATAACTCGTGAGGGAGGGTAAATGGTGGAGAATGGAAGATATCTAAGTATGCAAATTCTACCCAAAATACAACCTGATGTAACTATGCTGGAGGATGTTGTATGAGGAAGACAAGAGTTTAAAGAAATATTTTAACTTCTGATCGAGCCAAAAAAAAGGATTATTCACTTGCTTGTATCCAGAAACATGGCATCACATAAAGTTTTAGCCAATACACTCTCATTCTGACTACCTCCAAATCCTAAAGGTAAAATCCTAAAAGTAACAGGAAACACATCTGGGTAATGGTCTCATTCTCACAAAGATCTTTAACAGAGCACATGTCAAAACGAAGTTCACTTTTCATAGTTCAGGT
This sequence comes from Neophocaena asiaeorientalis asiaeorientalis, assembly GCF_003031525.2. Classification (NCBI taxonomy): domain Eukaryota; kingdom Metazoa; phylum Chordata; class Mammalia; order Artiodactyla; family Phocoenidae; genus Neophocaena; species Neophocaena asiaeorientalis. Next base: position 1,669,106 of record NW_020174922.1, on the reverse strand, counting down.
AAATGCGAGTATGTGTAACTACGAGGAATCAAGTGTTTTACTCTGAGCTTGCCTTCAGTCGTGACAAGGCATAATATCACTTGGGAGCACCATAAAGCCCCTTCCTGTCCTCTCTTATTCCCCTCCCAGCCTCTAGTGCTTCTGTTAATTTTATCCGAAGAACTGTTCCTTTGGATTAGACATTTTGCTTAAAAGCCCCACATCACAGATCATGAAGAAACATTTCACAGCAAGCTACTTAATGAAAGTAGGTAGCTTTCAACCAGAAAATGCTATGGCCAGGAGACTTTGGATTAGAGAGACAGGGATGGAGAGATGTGAGTTATGAGCGATTGGTTGGGGAAGGCAGACCTGACGTGAATGTCACGCAGTAGGGGCAGGGGGCCAGCATCAGGCAATACAGGAAACTTAAAGGCAGCACTGAGGGGAGGGACAAAATACCAAAGACAACATTTTCTTACTTCACGATCACCCCCTGGGCTAGACCTGATTATGGGTTTAGTGCAGAAGCTGAGGCAGGGAGAAGTAGGGTACGTTTTAGTATAAGGCACTGACATGACCTGTAACAGGAGTCACAACATGTGTCACCTGGCTGTATAGCCTTTAGCCAACCATTATGTTCTCTGCATTAAACCAACACTGATGGATGATTTTAGAGAAAGGATAAACCAATTCCTCTGATTTGTCTGACACTAAAGGAACAGATAATTGACCTCATTCTCCTAACCTTGAAGGAGAGAACAAAATTCATGCACTTTTTTCCTCTGGCAGGATTAGTTCTAATGATTCACGTCCACGACATTTGAATTTCCTGGAGAAAAGTATCATGAAAGTTGAAGTTACAAGATTTTAAGCCCTGATCATAAAAATTTTTCCTAAGTGAAAAAGAGGGTGTATGATGGTTTCTTGTCTTTTTCTTCTCACTTATCCTGTTCCTTGAGTTTCTGATTCTTGGCTGTGCACCAACGACATTAGGGATGTGGGAGCAAAGTGATTGTAAAATATTTAGCTCTACTGAGGGGCAGATTTGGCTCCAGAGATCTTGCCAGTTGGGTGGGTACCTGCCTTCTCCCCCATTGATCCATCCCGAAGGGTTTCACCTATGCATGGAAACGTGTTCAAGGATTGATTCTAAAGTAATGGGACCAATGTTCACAAGCTCATGTGAAAATCAGCCTCATTATTATAGATCTGGGCTTGAGTTTTGTCAGTGCAGTTGGGTGTGAGAATAGGGAGTCACAGGGCCTTTGGCAAACAGGAGAGAGCCCGTCATGTCCATGTGGATTAGAATAGGTATTATAAACCAAAAACCTTGTGCAGGGCAACAAATCAAAAAAGAAGACAGTAACAACAATAAAACCCCAAACATAAAACTACCGATCAGATTCAGTTTCTTGGGCTCCAGTTGATGACCCCTGCTTTAAAATTATGTTTCATATTTATACATGCCGTTCTGAACTCAAACTGCAAGCCAGTTTGGGATTATGGCATATTAACTTTCTTGCTATATTCTATAATTAAACTAGTAATTGAAAGGCAAATAATTAAGCACTATACATGTCTCTGACTTTTAAAATAGAGTTTAGATAAAACCCAAATATTGGAATTTATCTAAGTATATATACTATTTTGTTGATTTGATTTATATGTGGTTAAAATGTTTCTCAGCATAATATTCTGAGATGGCGTTAGCAAAGGGAAAGGACTTTCAGAAATATCCTGAGCAGAAAAGGACTGAAAAGCTTTTGGAAGGCAGAGTCTGTGTAATGTTGTCGCTGTTACTGTTATTATTGTTATTATTTCCTAATGTAGCAACATACCCAGAACGTAGTAAGGGTTCAGTTCATGGTTGTTGAATGTTAAAAAAAAATCAAAGTTACTCTATTGTACTCTACCTTCCTCAGCATCGTTTATTTCAAATGAAGTCCTGGGTAGGAATATCAGTGTAAGCAATGACCAATCTGCTAGGATAACAGTTTGACAAAAATCTGTCTTAAATTAGGAGATAAAGGAAGAAAAGCTCTATTCCCAAAGTCCCAGAGATAGAAGATGTCTTGGTGATTTTGTAATTTGTTCATGTCTCACTGAAATAAATGCATCTTGGAACTGAAACATCTACTGAGAGGACGGATGTGCAGTACATCTGAACCAGTTAAACCTTAATCGTGTAAATGAAACCTTTAAATTGTGTGAACCACTAGCAGCCTTGCAAATCTTTACATGTGCAAAGAACTGAATGAAGACATATGGTCACCATCAACTTGGTGATTTAATTCTGAGATGACACACGTATTAATCTAACTGAAAAGGGATGCTACTATATAGCTGGTTGTAATTAGCCAACCACAAATTTCTATAACCACTTCAGTCTCAATCAAAAGCCAAAATGGCATTTCATGATTACACACCATCCCACCCAGGTTTGCGTTTCTTGATGAATTCCCAAGGTTAGGATATGAGCCATACTGTAAAACCAACCCTCAATTACACCTTTTTAGAGGGGAAGATTAGTGGCAGGTGGTGCCTGCTATAAAAGCCTCATTAAAACACCTTCTGGTGGAGTTTCACAAAAGGAAGCCACCAGATGGAGACCCATCTCCACATGGTAGTCTTACCTCAAATGAGAGTTTCACCTGACACTTTGGGGACAGACAATTTTTTTCTCACCTAACAAGCCACTGAGGTTGAAAAGACGATCTATTAGGATTAATCGTACTTGATTACTAATCCATTGTAATGCCATATGTTGAAAGTGTTGTTCACCGTGAAGCCTGGAGCCAGGTAGGGCCCCTCTGGTAATGTACACCCTCCCATTTTCCTGCAGCTAATCTAATTTCACCTCCTCCCAGACCTCAGATGCCAGAAACGATCCTTAACTCTTCCTGCACTGTCTCTGATACCTTTTTGAATGGTAGCAAATCTGATCTCAAAGGTAATGACGCCGAAACCTGCTGACTAATTGCAAAATGATTTTCCTGGTGTTGCTTGCCTGGTGGGATGAACGGATGAAAGGTGTTTGTTCCATTGTGCGCTCATTCAAAGACTCAGTCCCGGCTGCCTTATGAGCACAGCTCGGTGTTACTCACCTCCCCCTTTTCCCTAAGTGTGTCTGCCAAGCCTGTGATTTGCTGGATTGGAACAATTGGCCAGCTGGGCAGAGAAAGTGAAGTTGATGTTTCATGGGGTAGATTCTGCCACCTTATGCAGTCCTTGAAATGGCAAGATTTTTTTTTTTTTTTCCTGTGGTTGGCCTTTGGGATGGATCCAAACCACTAAGTGCCAAACAGTATAACTCCCATGTTATGTGTGTGTGTGCACGTGTGTGTGTGCATGTGTATAGCTCTCTCGCATGTTTTGTGTTAAGTTACTTATGAAGCACCACCCACTAAGTTGCTTTCTAAAAGAAAGATGGCCTTTCTTGCTCAAGGCCCCATGGCTGCAAGTTGCACGCATGAGGGTAATCACACACATACGGCCACATGAGCCCCACACATTTTGCTCTAGTCCTGGGGCCCTAATAGGAAGAGTGAAATGGAGTAACTTCCAAGTGTCTGTGATATTTTGCAGTCACTTGGTTCCAGCTCCAGACAGATTTCCAGAGGGGACAGAGTAAATAATCCATCTGCAGCGTATACTAAAGAATATCATTGAGAAAAGAATAGTTTTCCGAAAGTAATGCCATATGCATTTAGCAAAAGGGGCCTGGCCTCCCGGGGCATCCTAAGTGCAGTGCTTCACACCTTCCTAATAAACTGCTCCCACAAATGCAATAGTCTTTAGAGAGTTACCATCATTGTAGGATCTGATCAGTATTTCAAAATTATAATCCTTTTGTTGTATAATCACTAGGTGTGTGTTTGGGGATGGGGAATGCTCCTTAAAATACAGATTCTTAGACCTCGACACACAGACTTACAGAATCGGAATCTCTGAAGGGAAAAACTAAGCAGCATTTTTTAAAACAAGTTTTCCTGGGTGATTCTGAGGCACATTAAAATTTAAGGTCTAAGGAAAGACACAGGATCTCATTCCTACTCTGAAGCACAGCCAAGGTCCCACAGACCACTGCTCTCTTGTTTCCTCGTGTTGAAGGCAGTGTGACACCAGGTCAAGGGAGGTGATGGAACCACAAGGTGTTCTCTGGAGGGGATGGGTGTTCTCCCACTTGCTCTCTGGATCACATTTGTGACTAGGCAAGGGAACTGTGAGTGTTTTTTGTTATCCAAATGGTATATCTAATATGTCCCATACTGTACATGTTTACGAAACACTTAAAAAATTTTATATTTCTAATGACGCGTATAAATCACTCTAGCTTTGTTCTCATAGTTTACGTTGTCACCGGACACCACAGATAAAAAGAGAGCCCCAGCATTCTGCAGCTGGAAGACTTTATCATTCATGAGAACTGCTAGATTTGACCCTGGGCCTAAATCTGCCCATCAGGGGCAGTGGGGATCCTCTCTATCTGTGTGCAGGACAGAGTCAACTGCAGGCTGGTGAGCGCTGCAGGGAAGATCAGGAAGCAATGGTTGGCCAGGGCAGCAGTCTCTCTGTGTTGGGGTCGCCATACACCGTGGGACACTGTGGGACCTGCAGGGGATGGAGGATTGTTCTCAGGTTTCTGGCTCTCCAGAGCAGCCAGAGACACCACAGTGGACTCCTTCTCAAGTATTTGTGGGACAGGGCCTAGGAGAGGGGTCTGAGGCCCTGTGTTGACGAATGAGAGCAACGGTCTGAACACTGGTTCTTGGATACCATTCCTCCCTGGAAGCTCACAAGGCCTGGAGATTTACGTTAATCTTAAAAATGTGAAACGAACTTTGACCTTGTTTCTTTCTGGTGTGTGTGTGTGTGTGTGTGTGTGTGTGTGTGTATATTTTTGATGGCATATACTCTCTCCCTAGCTTTTTTCTCCCTTGTTGGCCTGCCATTAGGACAGAAAATGAACTCTGCCATGCTGGCCTGCAAGAAATGTGATGCCCAGTGACCCTCAGGAAGTAGTGGTTGTATGAAGGGGGTGCCCGGTATTGCGTTTGTGACGTAACAAGTATAAATGATCCTGAGTTTCCTTTTCCTTTATTTTTCATTTGCATTGTCTCTTTGATTACAATATCAATCGCTACAGAATACTGTACTGCCCACAAACCTCAGAGCACAGTTCAAAGCTTTTAGCATAACATTGAGTATTCTGCTTTGACAAGAAAAGGGTTAAGGTAAATTCTTACAAGGCAGCATTGATGTTTGTCTTTATCTAATATTTGTGTAATACTGACTCGACTCTAAATTCTCCTTGCCTTGCCGTATTTCCCTCAAACACTCTTCTTTCCCTTGGTTGTTAATTCTTTGTTTTGTTTCTATTCCCTCCCAGATTCTCCTTGTTATATCTGGGTGGTGCTGGGTATTCATCTGTTTAGCTGATGGTTTCTGTTTGTGTCTGAATCTTGGTCATAGCCATCCTCAGGAACTATTTATTTTTCCTCCTGACATTGTTCTCCTTGTTTTTTCAGTATTTTCCACTATTTCTTTAAAGTCAGGATTTCTGTGTTTTCTAAGAATACAAAGTACCGAAGTTTGATTCCCTTGGAGCTGTTTGCTGTGCACATTCCTGTGGGTTATAGGGAAAAGTGAACTCGTGCATTTCTCGGCCCTCAGCTTTTCGTGCCCTAATATGTGGAAAGAACTCTTGGTTCAAGAGAGAAAAGAGATGGTCATGATATCTAAACAGCAAGCCCCATGTTCTTCCACACAGCTTAGTCGATGTGGTTATCAAAATACAATAAAATTCTTTTCTTCTGTAAAGCATTTACTCATAGGGCTTTTATCTTCTCTGGTTACCTCAGATTTCCCCCAAAGAAGAAATCTAAGCCCCAGTTAGGGCGAGTGAGGGGCGGGAGGAGTGGCGTTAGGGTGCCCCAAATCCCCAGTGGCTGCTCTCACTAAACAGACCACAAGATTCTCTCAACCAACTTAATTTCTTCCCGTTTAACTAATACAAGGCTGCGAGTGACCTTGGCAGGCCGGTGGGCGGGAGCTGGGAAACATGCCCCCAAATGAGCAAGGATGTATATCTGTTTACTACACAGCATGCTGGCCTCCAGCTAATGACATTAATCCCCCTACTGCACTTCATTAGGTGACAGACAGGGAGCCACACTTCGAGGGAATCAACTGCTTCTCCCAATCCATCCGCCAGCTGTGGGGAGAAGCCGCTCCAGGATCAGTGCTGCTCCCTTCATTTGCTTTTCTCCCTCTATTATCCCTGACATGTTCACTGAACTACAGACTGCATATGTTTAAAAATAATTAAAGGCGCTCCAAACAAATAGGCAATGTTTCCACGATCGCTGCAACGCACGTTCTGGGTGTTTTGACAGATTTTTCTGCTCGTTGGATTCATCAAGCAGTCTGACTCTTTGCTGTCACTCCTGACAGTCTGGCAGATAAACCCCTAGGGCAGGCTCGCTGGCCTGAGCTCCTTCCCCAGCTCTGACCTTGAGGCACGGAGAACTTCAGGCTGAGCGTCCAGAGACCATCGGGAGAGAGACGCACGTCTGCGCTTCCAGGTCATCATGGTTTCTATATGGAACCATGGAATGAAAGACTAAAGAAGGGCAAAATAAATGTGAGGTTTTATTTTGAATGGCTCTGCTGAATTATACTGAGAAAAGGGCCTTAAAGTTGATTACATGAGAAAGCAGGAAGGATACCCCGAGGGGTAAAGACCCTCCTCACCCCAGCCACCTATCAAATCTGGACTTTGCACAACCCTTCCTGCACATCCCCCATTTTTAACTTTTTTAAATTGAAATGCCTCTATTAAAAGATGAAGTGGGGAAAGAGAAGATACAGTTTAGAAAGTTATGTAAGATACAGCATGATAACTGAAATATGTATAAAGAAAGTTCATCAAAGAGAAGATAAAGAGTAGGGAGGTAAGAAGGAGTTGGCAATATGAGGGCACAGGAAGCATGCTAAAAATAAGAGAAGCCTAATTATGTTTCTTAACTGAGATGAGGATCTTCCTCACACAGAGGATACATTGTGACATAATCAATGATGTCCTCAACAATATTCATCAGGAAAACAGATTGATAGGTAACTGGGGGTTTCTTAATCTCTCAACATACGCTTCTAGAATCTTGCAAAAGCGTAACTCCTCTAGAGGAAATCTGTGGAGTCAGGCGCTTGTGGATGTATGTGTCCGAAACGTCAGTGAGGGGTAATCAATACAGTTTGGTCCCAGACATAGCTCTAATGGTCTGGCTTAATCTAGGAATAGCTTTGAGAGAAAACCCAGGAACAGATACTCTCTAAATCCTTTAGGCAGTACACTTAACAGTGATTTGAATCAATATCAGCAGCAATTAATGCGCAGTAACGTGAATTTACCCATTGGCTGCTCTGACAGTCAGTGGTACCCAAGGTCATCCTAATATCGTGTGACTCTTAAAGACCCAACAAGAACCTGCAGGGAAGTGCACGCTTCTCCTCAAGGAAGAATTTTATAATGTACCGCAGAGGAGGTGATCAAGTATTAAATTCTCTACCAGCATCTGGCTAACCACAGCCTGTGGGTCAGATCCTGCTGCCTGCTTTTATGTGGCCTGTGAACTACGGTTTTGACACTTCTTTAAATGGTTGAAAAAAAAAGAACAATATTTTGTAAGATGTAATGATGATTTGAAATTCGATTTCAGTATCTATAAATAAGGTTTTATTGGAACCCAGCCATGTCCACTCATTTACACGTGGTGCATGGCGGCTTTCCTTACTACAATGGTGAAATTGCAACAGACCCTGCATGACCCACAAAGTCTAAAATATTTGTTACCTGGCTCTTTATAGGAAAAGTTTGCCAAACCCTGTCCTATACTATAAACAATAGAGTATGACCACAGTATCACTGACATTTTTTTTTTGTCCAAAATAAAACAGGATGACTAGATACATGTTAACAAGGACAGAAATAAATTGAAAGACATTCTCAGCCTACCTGTACTGTCACCACCTTCTTAGGAGGAAACATCCTCTGTTTTGTGGGGAAATTACCAGGCTTGGGATTCCGTTGTGCTGATCAGGAAAAGCTATGGAATTATATGGAGCCAAGAGAGGCAAAATTGATTTACATCTTGTGAGCATGGAGTTAATGCTTCTGGAAGAAGGAAATGGGATGGGAATGGAACTGGAAAGTTGGAGAGAGACAAAGAGTGGGATAGAGCACTATGTTAGTTTCCTAGAGTTTCTAAAAAACTGGGTGCCTTAGCACCAGAATTTTATTGTCTAATTGGTCTGAAGACCAGAAGTCCCAAGTCAAGGTGTCCATAATGTGTGCTCCTTCTAAAGGCAAAGGGGAAGGATCTGTTCCAGATCTCTCTCTTTGGTCTCTCCCTTTGTCTGTCTTCTCCCTGTGCCTCTTACATTGTTTTCCTTCTGTGTGTCTGTGTCCAAATTTCTCCTTTTATATGGGTACCAGTCATATAGGATTACAGCTCACTTCATGACCTTATTTTAACTTGGTTACCTCTGGAAAGTCCCTGTTTCCAAATAAGGTCACATTCCAAGGTACTGAGGGTTAGAGTTCTGAAATATCTTTTCTGGGAGGTCGGGCGTTGGGAAGGGAGCCACCATTGAACTCATAAGAAGGAGAGACAATGAAAAAAAATCAAAGCAGGCTGGGGTTTTGGAAGAGAGAGCTGAGATTTTTCTAGGCACGACAAAGAGAACCTTAGTGAGACACCTGGTTGAAGATAGCGTGGGGTTGTGTTTCTCTGTGCCGTGCAAAGAATTGTCTCTTTGTATTTATATTGTATTTCCCCATACACACTCCTTTTCTTTATTTCACCTTTCCTTTCCTTTCTTTTTCTTCTCCCTTTTATTTTTTAGGAGGGAATATATGATTTTGGTATAAAATTCAGGAAGCTCCAAAAGTAACTTCCAGAAGGTGTCTCTCTCCCACCGATATTCCTCACTTGCTTACCCTCCGTGGGCAACTCCTTGTTACTAGTTTCTTATGTTTCTTTCCGGGGAGATTCTGTGCACATACAGGTATATAGTGCATATTTCCTTGTGTTGTAACAGAATGAGTATCACTTAAACACACTGTTTTATCTTGCGTTTTTCCCTTAAACGTGTCTGGACTCATTCCATATCTGTTCATATGGAGCCGCCTTATTCATTTAAATAATTGCACTGTAGGAATACTACTCAGTCATGAAAAAGATGAAATCTTGCTATTTGTGATAGCATAGATGGATCTTGAGAGAATTAAGCTAAGTTAAATCAGTCAGACAAAAGCACATACCATGTGATTTCACTCAGATGTGGACTATAAAAAACTAATAAAAACAAAATAAATGATCAAAACCAAAACGACCAAAACACATAGCCTGTAGGCTATTTCCATTCTCTTCCTATTAAAAACATTGCTACAATGACTGTTTACTGGATATTTAATTACTAATTACTCATGATTACTCATGAAATTCTATGTATGTACAGCATAACTCCTGTATCCAAAAGTATATGGATTTTAAGTTTTGATAAGTGTTGCAAATGTTTTCCGTAAAGTTTGCACTAAATTACGTCACCACCTGCAACACATAATAGTGTCTGATTCCTCACACCTCCTTCAACACAGTATGTTATCAAACATTTTAATTTTCACCAATCTAAGAGATGAAAAAAATCTTCTTATAGTTTTAATTTGCATTTTTAATTATGAATATGTTTGTTTATTTTTCATATGGTTTAAGAACTGTTTGCATTTTCTGTGAGGTATCTTCTTGTGCCTTTTGGTTTTCTTTTGAGTTGGTCTTTTTCTTCTTTATTTGAAGTAGTTTTTATATTTTGAAAAAAATTAGCCTTTTGCTGCAGTAGGATTTGGAAATGTTTCCCCCTGGTCGCTCTCTGGTTTTTGTCTTTTTTTGGTAGTATATTTTTTATGTCAAGAAATGTTTTAATTTTATGTAGTCAGACATTATTCTTTCCCGACTTAGTGATTTGGTGTATTTTGAAAGTACTTCCCTTCTCTGAGATTAACAATGATATATATTTAAGGTTTTTCCAAGTTTTTTTGTGTTTTCATTTTCACATATATTATTTTATAATCTGCACAGATACTTGGGGTGTAAAGTTAAATCGCTTGTTAATACCTTTTAAAACATAGTGAGCTGGGCATGATACCACACAAAGATTCACTGAGGTAGTACTCCTTAAGTGTGAACTTTTTCACATGGAAGTATGTTCATAGTGGGATATATAAAAGGTGTGAATATATCAGTCTATGTATTAAGGCATGCAAAAAATATAATTTTATTTTTCAGAAAACTAATTTCCATTTTGAGCCTCATTCCACAGTCTAACTTGGGTAAAGTTAGTCATTTAGGGTAAATACCGTCAAGCAGAATCTTCTTTTCCCATTCCTCTCCCTCTATTCAATCTAGGCTGCCCAGGTTCCATGTGGCTTCATGACATGTCTTGGTAGCCATAATGGTGGTATTAGGCTCACTGGCTAGTCTGTGGCCATCCTCATTCTGTGAGGTGAAGCACAATTCTGTATGATTATCAAGCATGGTTATACCAAGGTAATGGCATCTTCTGTTCCTTCCTGGTCACAGGGCTATAAGAATCAAATTCTCTACTGTGCTATTTCGTTATCACAGCTGTATTTCCCTTCCAGGTCAATGACTTCTGGTGTCCCATCCACCCATTACCAGACACCTGCAAAGGCATTTGTCTCTTTCCCATCCCATTTAGAGCCCTGGGACTTACTAGGGCAGTTTTAGGCCTAGGTGCACCTTGCAGCCATCTCTGCCCCTCTGTTGTCCCCTGGTAGCTTGGGGACCTAGTTTTAATGCTTGTCATCTTACAGAACGATCATCAGGAAACTGGGACACCGATCTCCTATATTCTCAGATATACTAACAATTTGGTGTTTCTAATACTCTTCCCTGGAAGTAATTCTCTGGGCGATAGGGAGGAGTTATGGCTTTTCTTTTCATTGTTCTCCTCTATAACACTGCTTACTCCAATAGTCCCAAATTTTTAATCTACGTTGGGAGTGTGGGGTGAAAAACACAAAACACAGCTAGTTTGGCAAGCATTTTCCAAAAAATTTCAGTGTCAAACCTAGACAGAAGCTTTTTGAGACATAGAAGTCAAAAATTTGGTGTCTATTTTCTTTGGTCTCATTGCTACAAATTACTTTGGGGGCTATAAGAACCATATGTTTATCTTTCTGGCTTAGGGGAAGGATCTTTCATGGAGGACAAAAGATAATTTGGTTAACATCTCCCCGTGTAAAGGTAAAAAGTCAAATAATAAAACATTTATATACTGTATGTCACTTTTAGAAAGAATGGATAACACAAAATATAAAACAACAAAAATTTTTAAAGTAATGTGATTATCCAAGGTGAAGAGATTATAGACGAATTGGATTTATTTTTAAAATGTATATATTGTATAAAGTAATGCAATTTCTTATTCATTTTATAAAAATGAAAAACCATATCAATATAATCATTTTAGAAAATTTTGAAAATACACAAGAGCACAACACAGAAAATAAAATTATGCAAAACTTCAGACCTAAGATATCGGCTCTGTCAATATTTTGAGTGTAAGTTTTTATTTTTATGTGGAGCAACGCATGTATGTTTTATACGATCGGAATTATTTTTTAGCTCCCTTTTTATAATATTTTAAGCACTAACAAGCAATTTATGAACATTTTCTTACATCATTAAATATTATAACACAAATTTTTGCAGTAGTCTATGAAATAGATATACCAGAAAAATTTTAAACAGTTTTTTGTGGTAGACTTATCCAGTTTTTAAGTATTGCCCCAATAACTCTATGATGAAAATATTTATAAATAAATCTTTAAGTCCTTGATTATTTAATTGCTGTGTTAAAGTGTGCGTACATTAAAACAGTCTGGAAAAATGACTAACCAATTATAGCCATATATCCACCTTGACCATTAAAAAAGTCCCAATAAATCACCTATACAATGTCTAGTTTCATCATATGTGTGACATTAAGAGAGCCTAATTAAAAGTTGCTCCTATATATCTGAATATGGTGGTATGCTGCATAAAATTATTAGCTACAGTGTGGTTAAATGCAAGGATTTCTACCAAAGAACTTGTTTTATTTTAGAAAAGTTGATATGTAATATTGCTTTCTCACAATAGCCTAGTTCATAAAAATAAAAAATAAAACAAAAAAAAGATACCAGAGTATACATGAGTATGGTGGTCTTAAACATGGCTACCAACTCTTGAATTCTCCTCTCATTAAGAAGTATGGTCTATTTTTTCCACCTTTCTCCCCAGTAGACTTGTGACTGCTTCCTCTCACAGAGGATGGTGGAAATGATGCCAAGCAACTTCTGAGGTGATAATATACAAAGGCTACCTGGCTGCAGCTTTCAGCTTGTTTGCTGGAACTCTGGGCTGCTATGGAGGAAGTGTTCCCTGAGCCACCTTGCTGGAGAGGGTACCATAGGCACTGGAACCTATATTCCCAGCTGAGCTCAGCCTTGCAGCCACAGTCACCAGTGTGCCAGACAGGAGGGTAAAGAAGCCATCTTGGCAGTGAATCCTCCAGTCCCAGTTGTGACAGTTCTCAGTTGTCTGAGTTGTCCCAAGTTGAGGCCTTAGACGCTGTGGAGCAAACGAACCATCCCTGCAGTGCCCTGAATTCCTGATATGCAGAATGGATTACTAAAAAGTTTTTTTGTTTGTTTGTTTTTTAATTAATTTATTTTATCTATTCATTTTTGTCTACATTGAGTCTTTGGTGCTGCATGCGGGCTTTCTCTAGTTGCGGTGAGTGGAGGCTACTCTTCATTGCGGTGCATGGGCTTCTCATTGTGGTGGCTTCTTGTTGCAGCACGGGCTCTAGGCACACGGGCTTCAGTAGTTGTGGCACATGGGCTTAGTTGCTCCACGGCATGTGGGATCTTCCCGGACAGGGCTTGAACCCATGTCCCCTGCGTTGGCAGGCGGATTCTTAACCACTGCACCACCAGGGAAGCCCTAAAACATTTTTTTTTTATGTCACTAAGATTTGGGGTGATCTTTTATGCAGACTTAGAAAATAGCAAGAATGAGAATATATATTTTTTTGCATTGTTTTTGGTAATTTTAATTTTTTTACTTTATATTGGAGTATAGTTGATTTACAATGTTTTGTTAGTTTCAGGTGTACAGCAAAGTGATTTAGTTATACACATTCCTATATCTATTCTTTTTCAGATTCTTTTCCCATATGAGTATTGAGTATAGTTCCCTTTGCCATACAGTAGATCCTTGTTGATTATCTATTTTACATATAGTAGTGTGAATATGCCAATCCCAACCTCTCAATTCATCCCTCCCCCCAACCACCTTTCCCCCTTGGCAACTACAGGCTCACCCTTTAAGTCTGTGAATCCGCTTCTGTTCTGTCAACAAATTCAGCTGCATCATTTTTTCAGATACCACATATAAGTGATATAGTTTGATATTTGTCTTTCTCTGTCTGACCTACTTCACTTAGTATGACAATCTCTAGGTCCATCCATGTTGCTGAAAATGGCATTATTTCATTCTTTTTTATGGCTGAGTAATATTCCATTGTATACCTGTACCACATCTTCTTTATCCATTCATCTGTTGATAGACATTTAGGTTGCTTCCATGTCTTGGCTATCTTTACATAGACAGATTACACGTTCAACTCATTCAAAATGGCTTCAAGTAACTTAGGTACAAGTTACAAAGATGTGAAGAAAGAATATACCTATGGTTTATCCCACTGGAAATTATCTGATCCAACAAGAGATGGTTAGCGTGAAATCAAACTTCGATGCTAGTGTTATAGATGCCATGCAGAAGAGTAAATAGCCAAGTGTGTAATCCAAGTCTCTACAGTCTAGTTCAAATTGATTCCCATTTGTGGACTCAAAGGGCAGGGAAATGTCAATAGAACCTGCAAAGACTCTCCATTATTCCTAATAGATTTCTCCAGAAGAAAGCAAAAAGTGCAACAGTCATCAACAGTAAAAGTGCTTTCCTGAAGTCACCTGCTCTTTGTGTAGACTGTCACCTAGAAAAGCTCAGACTTGCAACTATAAGGCAAGAAAGGAACATAATGTTTTAGATTTAATACCTCTGTAATTTGGGTGAGTAAAATGTGAAGTAGCTAAGGCCAGGGTCTCAACCCAGTAAAGAACTGAAATGATCACTCTCTACGTGGTATAAATTATTCAGTCCAAAAATGATGATGAGGAAGGGGAATTGGGAAGGTGGGTACTATGATAAAGTTTGTGTTGAATGCCCTATGTATCAATTTTTCCCTGGGCTTACACATTATTTTCTATACCACACTAGAGTCTGTCTATATATAACATTGTTGAGAAAGACTTCATTTTTGTTTCTGTTATTATAGTAGTTGCACGTAGTAACTTACGAGAAAGCAATTGGCTCAATGCTCAGTGGCCCAAATATTGTCTCGTCCAATTGGTAACCAGTCCTGTCATTGAGATCCCTGTAGACTGAGTGAAGAGGAGCCCTATAACAACAACATCATGACGAAAAATGAAAAGTACCACTGTTCTAGACAAACTTGGACATTCCTTTTCAAAGATGACTGACTGCAGTGAAAGGCATTTAGAATAAATGAAAATTAAGTTTATAAGGTAAGACATGACTTAAAGTTAAGGCATAATTACATTCAACTTGTAAAGGAGCCAGATCAGGACTAGAAAGAACATTATCTGTCATACTGGTTGGGAAGTTCAACAACAGCCCCTCCATCTGTAGCCTGTGTCCGTTGACAACTGTATGATTTGAAGGAAGATGCGCAGGAGAGGAAAAATGCCCATAACCCTCCTTTGCCTTTAATACCATAAAAGCATATTTACTGTGTTTGCCCTTTTTAAAAAAAAATTAGATACAAACCACAAGAATAGGCATGGATGGAGGAGTGGAGAAAGCAAAGCCTTTGTAATCTAATAATAATACCAACCTCACAGGGGAGTTATGAAAATAAATGAGGTTAATTACAGCGAGAGACTCTCACGTTGACTGGCACGTAGAGTCACGTCACTTCCTCCCAAGTGCTTAATATTCCCGTGCGTTCCAGACACATTCATATGTTTTTATTCAGTAAATATTTACTGAATATTTCTAATGTGCCACACCCTCCTCCAAAGATTGATATACTTTAATAAACAAAATAGATAAATATTCTTGCCCTCAGGGAGCTTACCATCTAGATTTTAATGAAGGTCTAAAATTTGAAAATAATTTGGACCAAAGTTACATATGTATCTCGGGAGAAAAAGAGAGCTAATCACATTTCTCTTTAACTGTCCATATCAGCTTTTTCTGGAAAGCATGAAGGTTAAACACACCCAGGACATTTATCACTAGAACTGTTTTTCCTATCTTAATAAAACTTCTTGGGTAGAAAATTCCTTCTACACAAGCTTATTTTGGATGTTTTCAACAGATAGTTTGGATAAGTACAATTGTGTATGCATCCGTTCAAGGCAATTGAGGTAATAAAATTTATTATTATTTTATTAGTAAGTGTCAGTCAAATGTAAGAAAAAATAAGGACATATGCCTACTTAATATTGGGTCGCTATTATCTAAACACATATAGAATAGGCACGGTACTAGATTCTATGAACACAGAGAATGCTTCCTGTTGTGGTAGGAAAGATATATGTACAGAAAACACATATGCTGAAACATGCCCTCACAGAGATGAGCACAGGAACCCAGAAGGTTAAGCATTCATTGTCCCTGGGACAGTGTGATAGAGGGTATGGAGGCAGGGAGAACTGGAAGATTTTGGAGAATAAATGATGTTTTTCTATAGGTCTTGATTCATAAGAGAAGGCTGTTAGCTTAACAGAGGGTGGACTTCTGAGAAATTTGCAAGCCGAAGCAGCAGCCTGAGCAAAGCACAGAAGTATTCATTCAAACCTCGTGATGTCCCTGTGAGGCTGATTTAATTATCTCCAAGGTATAAAAGAGAAAACAGACTCTGAGAGAGAGTTCTCTACTTATATTGCTAAGAGAGGAAGCACCAGCATTTTAATCCACTTTGGATGACTCCAAAGTATATTTTTTTCTCCGCTATATTAAGCTGTGTCCCTGTTCACAGAATGAGGACAAAGGTAAACACATATATGTTAGGTATGTAAAACTGCTATTACACTGCTCAAAATCTGAAACGTTTTTATCAGGTACTAATTCATCATTCGACCTGACAAGATAGTAGACTTCCTTAAGACCTCAATGGCAGATGGAACAACCACTGGGTACTTGGTGTTATATAAACGGTACTGCATGCAATTCCAGTGGTTGCAGCCTCAGATACCTACAGAGTAGAAGGTGGGGAGGGGCAGGACCCAGAATGGACATGCGCACTGCTGCCCTGTGTAAAGGGGCCGCCACTACCCAGCGGATGCTGACTGTTGCCATGCACAATGGTACCCCCAGGGTGGTCAGACCTGACTTTTTTGAAGAGAAGCCAGAAATATAGACTTTGACATCTTTCCATTTTAAACTTTTGGAAAGTAATTCTTTTATTTTTTATTTTTTGGAACACTCTAGCCACCAAACAAAATGTTTCTGGGAGCTGTAACTATGGGGTGTCTGTAGAGACTGTCCAGCTCTGTCAATTGCATTAGCAGGTAGTGGAGTGTAGTATTAAGGGAGCAGGGCTTACAGGGAGCTTGGGGGTTCAGCGTAGGTGTTCAGTGAACATCTGTTGACTTGCCTAGCATTTTATGGGTCTTCTAAGATGTCTGGCAACTTTCTGCTGTTGTTTTGTGTTGGATTAAGTCATCTATCTTGGCACTTAAAAAAAGGTCCTATGCTTCCTGACTGGTCTCTTGGGGCCCCTTTTGTCTCCCAGTCTTTGTGGTAGATCCTTGGTCCTGCACCTTTGGCATGAACTCAGGTGACCAATAAGATTTTTCTGATAAAGTTCTGCAGTGATCCTTGACAAGTAGCAGAGGCATGGAAACCATTCAGTAGTGAAGTAGGTAGCCCAGAAAGTGACATTATTTGTGCTGTGAATTTTCAACTAAGCAAAAGAGAGTGGTCAAGAATCATCAGAGGTTATGTAATACATGTAACACGCTACTGATGCAAGTTTTATAACCTAAAGAACTCATGAGGGTAATGGTTCCAAGACGTCTTTCTGAATGATTGGGGCTTTCCTTGTTATGGATGAAACCAGCTCCAATTAGATTTGGTTACATAAAACAAACAGACACACAGCTATTACATAGTAATTTCAATGTGCCAGGCACACGGGCTGCTTTACATATTTAATTTTCATAATAATGAAGTAGTGTCTTAGTCCGTTGGGGCCACTGTAACAATATACCACAGCTTATAAATTTACCACAGCAGAAATTTATTTCTCACAGTTCTAGAGGATAGAAAGTCCAAGATCAAGGTGGCAGCATGGTCAGGTTCTGAAGCCCCTCTTCCTGATTCATAGCCAGCAACTTCTTGCTGTGTCCTTGGTGAAGGCGTGAGGGAGCTCTGTGGGATCTCTTTTATAAGGGCACTAATCCCATTCATGAGGGCTCCATTCTCACGACCTAATCACCTCCCAAAGGCCTCACCTCCTAACACCATCACATTAGGTGTGAGGATTCCAACATGTGAATTCTGGGGGGGACACAAACACACCACAGCAAGTAGGTACTATTAATATCCCTGCTTGAAGCAGAGGGACTGAGGCAGAAAGAGGTTAAAAGATTCACTCAAGGTTGCATAGTTAGGAAATGCTAGAAGGAGAATTTGAATTTAAGTTGTCTGGTTTCCAGAGCCATTCTGTGCTCTGTGTATACTGTAGTATGTTATTTATAACATTCTTTGATGAAACCAACCTCTCATATGTACATGACAATGGGTGACAGTTTTGAATACTGGACGTTCAAAATAGATGAAATACTTAGGAGTGAATAAAGACGTGCTCACACCAGTGACTTAGAAGCTTTGGTGCTCCTTTAGTTTATGGGAGACTGCAAAAAATTAGTGATTGCTGGGTCCAGGCTGCTCTGATTTGAAACTATGTCTGTGGCAAACAAGTTACTTAACTCTTGTGCAAAATGACAGATAAAAGTGCCTATTTCAATTTGTAAGTGTTGACCTAGAGAGTACCTGTATAGTTTGTAGAGCAGAACCAACACATAGTAAATGCTCAATAAATATTAGCTATTACCCATTCAACCACTTATTTATTCATACAATAGTGTAAATTGCTCTGTTAAATATTGCAAGGTCCACAATGTGTCTGGCATTGAACTTGGACAGTGGAGAATGCAAATATGAGGAAAGCAGTGGGTATATACTCTAGCAGAAGAGACAGATGCACAGGTAAAAACTATTTTACTCTGTGATAAGTGCCATGGTAGAGGTATGTCCAAAGAAATAGGAGAATAGTGTGGAAAGAGCGATCTGTTCTATCTAGAAAGTTGGGGAGGGTTTCACAAGGGAGTGACATAAGAGTTAATCCTTGAGGGCTGCATAATTGTTCTCCAGAAATAACAGTCTGATCCACACCTTGGAAGTGTGGAAATGTTCCATGTCTCAGAGGAAGTGCTGAGTGGTCAGTCTGGACCAAGCAGTGGTCTTATCTCTGTATGTGCAAAAGACAACCCCCCAGCCCACCTAAGTATCTTTGGTGGTTCCTGGCTGTATTTAATACACTTTATTTTTCAGAAAAAATTTAGGTTTACAAAAATCTTGAGCAGATATTACAGGGAGTTCCCAGACACTCCCTCTCCCCTGAATATGATCTGTTTTAAAAACACTCCACAGGCAATTTCAATACAACATTCTCAGCTAAAATCTAGAATGTACTTGCTGGGAAGTAAGATATTCTGCTTCATGTTTTAGAAAAAGAGGCTGGTGGTAGTGTGGAGTGTGGCTTATAAGTTGGAAGAGGGCAAGGCCATAAAAATGAAGTGAGAGAATGTTGAAAAAGTTCAGGCGGGAGATGATTAGGGTGAGAGCTGGAGCTGGAGGGGCCACGTTTGGCCTCTAAGAGAGAATGGTGATGTCTCAGTGGGAGAGACCCATGGGGCTGCTGAGAGAGGGGAGGAACTATATGCCACGCTTGACAGCATGGAGAGGGAGAAGGACGGAGGTAATGCTTTAGTCCTCGTGAAACTGGGAAGCTGAAGCCTCTCTCTGTCTCTCTCCCTCCCCCCGCACTTCCCCTCCATCTCATGGTGTTCCTGCCTCCTCTTCATTTCTGCCTTAGTCTCCTCTCCTCTCTGTCCAGTTCCCTCATTAACTCAGTTCCTTATACCGAATGGTTGTCCCAACCCTAATTCTGTAAGACCTGTCCGCTCTGATGATCCTTTCCAAGAGTTGCTGTCACATTTCCAAAGGGGAGCTAACCAAATAGTTCACTTCATCCTTTCACACTAGGCCGGCCCCAGCCAGCCTACCGATTGGCTCTCCTTGCATGAGATCACCTCCCCTAGTCCACTCACGTCCAGCTGACTGGGGGAAGGGAAGTAGTCAGATGGTGCAGAGCATGGGTGTTCGGACAGAAGGACCATGGGAGGGCAGGTACCGTAAATATGTCTAGTAAAAACGGACAGCATAAAGTGATTGATTAGATGGGAGGATAAAGGACTACAAGGCAAAATTTGTTATGTGCCATGAGAGAGATATTAATGATCACCATGGAGATTCCAAGAGCAGAGGGGTCAAATCTGGGTCGATTGACCTTCTTTAAAAGTGTTTCAATGAGCAGCACATTAGGAGGAGGGCTGCATTTGTTTTCTATCGCTGCTCTAATGAATTGCCACAAGCTTAGTAGCTGAAAAGAACAGAAATATATTTTCTAACGCTTTTGAATGTCAGAAGTCCCACAAGAGCCTTGCAAGCTAAAATCAAGGTGTCAACAGGGCTGCATTTTTTTTTTCTGCAGTCTCTAGGGGAGAATTCGTTTCCTTGCCCTTTCCAGCTTCTACAGTTCATCTCTTTTCTTGACTTGTGGACCTTTCACTATCTTCAGAGCAGCACTCATGGGTGGTTTTCTTACCACATGGCATCAGGCATCACCCTGACCTTCTCTTCTGCCTCTTTCTTCCACATCTTAAGGCACCTGTGTTACATTGAGTTGGCCTGGATAATCTAACGTTATCTCCTTATTTTAAGGCCAGTTGGTTAGCACCCTTAATTACATCTGCTACCTTAATTCCCCTTTGTCATATAACGCATTCACAGGTTCTGGGGTTTACGATGTGGATATCATGGGGGTCATGGGGGGACTATTCTCCCTACTACCGAGGAATTTGAGATGGTCATGAGAAAAGTAGAGACACAAGAGGGTGAGGGCTCTTCAGGGAAGGGTGAGTGGTCTGATTTGGCTACAGCTTAGGATATATGAAGAGAAGTATTAGGTGACAGAGATAGAACAGTAGCCTGCGGTCACATTGATGTCAGTCTTTTTCCTTTTAGCCATTCCCTTAGCTGTGTAGTTGTATCTCATTGTGGTTTTAATTTGCATTTAAATGCAAATTTGATGACTAATGATGTTGAACAATTTTTCATGTGCTCACTGGCCATCTGTAGATATATTTTTTGGTAAAGTGTTGGGGTCACATTTTGGAGAGCTAGATATTTTGGAAGGTTTTGAACATTGTGTTACAGGGGATGGAATTTTCTTTGTAAATAGTAGTGATGGGGACTCACTGAGGGTTATAAAGAAAGGGAATAAGATAATAGTTATAAAATATAATATAAAATATTTATAATAAATAATATAATTTATTATATTAATAAAATATATCATATATTATATAATATATAATTATATATTATATAATATCAGATAATATAAAAAGTATTTTAAAGGTTTTGAAGATGATAGCCCCTGAGCTGTAGTTTTATCTTTGGAGGTAGTTGTTGGATCACGCACACTGCCAGGGCACCTTAGTGGGGAGGTGATGTGAAGGAGATGACCTCACCCAGGGCCCTGGGAGTTGGGTGGAAGATTGCAGTGGCACCTAAGTGAGGCTATAAAAATTAGGAAAGAGGAGTCAAGCCATAAAGCTGTGCTGAAGTGATATTAGAACAAGAGGGGCCAGAGTGACCCCCTAGAAGCCAGGGCGAGGAGACAGATGTCTGTCCGAAAACGAAAGAAACAAAGAAGCAGCAAGCAAAGTGAGGGGAGCTGATCTGGATAATTCTGGGGGCAGGGTGTGAATGCCTGTGGCAGCTCATTTATATGCCCCCAGTGTGTGTTTTCCTGGGGCCTAAAAAAGGCCGGAATGAGGGGGCCATGATGTAGGTTGGCTGGCATACTGCAGGGAGGTTTTCTTAGTTCATGGCCAGATTGAGCAACTGTGTGGATTCTCTCCATTGTGTAGATTCCATTGTACTGATGCTTTTGGATAAAGCAGTAACCATCTATCTCTAAAGGAAGAGTTTTTGCCCCTCCTTCACTACCATGGGGTTCCCAAACTCTTTTCACTAGCGCCTTGTATTTGTAGGGAGGAGTGTAATTACTTAGTCTCAGCTTCCTTCCTGGAGGGCGCTGTCACATTTTTCTGCAGAGAAGCCGTCACACAGCTAAGGTTCAGGGGCTTGCCCAGGGTCACACTGTGCGACAAGGTAAGAGTAGGGTTAGCATTTACTGTGTGTGCCCGCTCTCAGTTTGGTTCACTCTGCTGGTAATCGTAGCAGCCCATGGAAACACAATCAAGAAAATAGGATGCCAGACAGTAGCCAGAGAATTCAGAGGTGGCTACTAATCTCTTCTCAGTATGTCTCTCAGAAGTAGCATCATGTAGCAGAGAGAGGTGGGCCTCACTGTCTTCTGGACCAAAGATTAAATCTCATAAACCACTTTAGGCATATAATCTCCCCCACTTCCATTTCCTGATTTTTTAAATTTGTGGAGTATGTGTGCAAAGGGTTCCCCAGTGCTGTCCCTGTGGTTGGGGGAATGGCCACTCTTGCACCCCACTGGTGAGTGTGAAAACCGGTACAACTTTCCTTGAGGGCAACCCGGCAGCACTGTTTAAATTCCTTTAAAATGAAATCTGACCCCAGAACTGCACTTTGGGAACAGACTATAAGTCATTAAGATGGGCATAAAGTTTTATGTATGAATGTATGCATCCAAGCATCATCCTTAATAGCAGAATTGAGACACAACCTAAATGGCCAACAACAGTTGAATGGTTAAGTAAGATCTGGTTAAAACGCAGAATGGAACTCTATGCATCCATTAAAAATGATGATGCAAAACAGGAGTTGGCACACTACAGACCCCGGGCCAACTTAGCCCACTGCCTGTATTTGTAAATAAAGTTTGGTGGGAGCACAGTCACTTCTGTTCATTTACCTATCACCAATGGCTGCGTTTCGAGTCACTGCAGCAATTGAGTAGTGACAGAGACCGTAAGACTATCTTTTATGTCTCTTACTGTCCTTTTAGTATTATTCAAGTTCTTTCCCTGCCCCTGGACTACCATCACATTTTTGATCACTATTAGGACAAAATCTTACAGTAACTTTAGGTTGCAATGCAAGTATTTACTCAAAACCAAGAAGATCCCATTTAATATATTAATCAATACTTCAATCTTAATCCCAAGAATTCTCCGTCCCTCATTCAGCTAGACAGTTAGGAACAACTATAGTTGGGCTGCCTACAGCCAATATTGAGAGGTCCAGCCTTTCTTCCCTCTTTCCTCACTTTGACTCCCACCCTTTCTTCTCTATCTTGCTCACCTTGAGAAGGTGGAAAGAAAGGTACAGAGGACATGGAGAATGAAAAATAAGGACAGAGACCGTCTTACATGGCTGGTGCTTTTATAAGATGGCCTCACCATCTCTGGGAGGGGCAGACTCACTCTCTGTTGGGTACTTATGTGTTTTGTTTCTTTCCAGAGCTCAAATTTGATTGTATATCCATGATGTAAGCCAGCCTATTTTCCTCCAGCTTCTGCACCCCTGGCTTTTCCCGTGGTCCTCCATGTAAATGGTCCGTATCAGGGTCCCAGGCCTTTTCTAGGTTGTCCTCTTGGGCAGGATTTTAAATGTTTCAAGTTTGGCTGAATCCCCAGAGTGTCCCACACTGGGTGACACACTCTGGGTACACAGCTGACCCCAATGCGGCAATACTTCTTTTTGCTTCACTAGCTGAACAGCTGGATGACTCATCTCTGCCTTTTAGATTTTCCTGGTGGATGTCAGACATCGGTACAGTTCTTTCACCAAACTCTTGCATAAGCATAGCAAGGCCGGAAAGTTCCTTGAAAACCTTTCTCACATACGTAAGGTGAGAGGTAGCTCCTCATTCCCTTTGAGAAAGACAGTGAGATGGTGGCACCAATACTGTCCTCCTGGAAAAATCTCCAACTGCCATTCTTTGTGGGTGAGTCATGTAGATAAGGCTCCTCCATGGCAATTCTCTCTCATTGGCAGTTTAATGGGTGATTTTTGTTTCCTCTTATCTGTATTTTGTAATGGACATACATTACATAAATGGTAAGAAAAATACTTGAAAGTTTCTGTTTCAGTTTTTCAATATTCTGTTCTTTGAATCTTTGACCCTCTTTTATTGTCAGCGTTCACGTCTGTACAATGGGCTAGAAAGCATAGCATTATTACTAGGGAGGTAATAGCTATTGGTGTATTTTAGACAAGACCTATTGAACGGAGGAAGTTTCATTCCGAAACATGGCGTCTTTATTTACTACATTTCTTATAGCACAGAATTATTTTTTACTTCTGGTGAATAGAAGAATCAGCTTTCACTGGGAAAACCGTGTATCCTAACTTTCTGCTTGCTTCAAACTCAAGCTCATTACCAGAGCAACACCTTTAGCCGAGAAGAGCTGACACAAGAAACTGGACACAGTCTGTGCTCCACGTGCTCTGAGGAGAGAGCAGTAAGTAAGGTGCTCTGCACAGCTCAATCATTTGCACCCCAGGAAAGCGATACTTCCAAGGGCAGGCAATATGTCTGCAGCATCCTTCTGGAGGAAGGAGGGCCAGCAGCTCATCTTTATGGCTTGAGGCTTGAAAGCTGCTTAACTGGGCGGAACGCCACCTCCTTGCCATCAAAGCTGTCCACCTGGCAGTGAATCTCAATGAGACAGCTGACTGGCTCAGCAGACAAGTTGCCTTGCCAAGGGGATGAGAACTTAACCAGAAGGTCTTTCAGGAAATCTGTTTAGGATGTGGGGGATGAAGAGGAAGAGAAGGAGAGATTCATCCCCTGAATGAGGCGAATGAGAAGGAGTAGCTGTTCCTCCGTCACACAAACCATTTTCTAGCTTTTCTGTGCCCTTAGCTCATGGAGCTCTAAATTCTCTGAGTCTTGTTTTAGATTTCGACATTAACATCACAGAGGAATCAGCAGCCCTTTGTGAATAGCACATGGAAGTTGATTCAATCCAAAGAATAAAACGAAGAGAAGACTTTACTTTTTTTTTTCATTTGAAGAGGACCAAAACAAATAAGAATATTGCAGAGAGGGCATGAGGCTGTTAGTTTTTCAAATGTATAGTTAAAAAATGTCTCGACGGTTACTTTTCACCAACGGCTTAGAATCATAAGCCTCATAATTACAGTAGCTCTTATCTTACACAGCACTTGCTATGTGCCAGGGCTGTACTCAGCACTTCACACAAATGTTCTCATCTCATGCCCTTCAGAACCTCTGGGTGAGGCTTGTTAGCTTCACTTTGCAGGTAAGAGAAACAAGATTCAGAGAAGTGTTGTAGATTACCACAGATATACAGTGAGTAAGAGACAGAACAAAGATTCAGTCCTTAGTTTCTCCCCCTCCAAAGCCCAGATTTTTGTCCATCCGGCTGATTATACAAACATCGTTATAAAAGATAGTGTTTTTATCACATAAGTGAACAACCAGGGCTGCAGAGAGAGGATTGTGTGAACACATGTGTGGGATATCCCACCAAACCACTCCCATGTATCCTCTGCTTGTCCCTCTGGACCTGAATGTCCGTACCTGTCACAGAATCTCTGCTGCACCCAACATTCAGGAGAACTTAGGTGCCTCCAGGGAGGCTCTTGCTGGAATTAAGGCAACAGGGCATCATTCTTGCCCTTTCCCTGTGGTGGGGGGAGAGAGAGAAGGCGGGAATCAATGAAACCTGAGCATAATCTTCAGAGAGCCCAGTTTTCTACCTTTGGCTTTGGATTATGACAAGACTGTTCCTCCTATGTCCTTGGCAACGATGAAAAAATGTTCATTTTAGGTCAAACAGTATATATATATATATATAT
>NW_020174922.1:1415687-1643706 GCF_003031525.2 Neophocaena asiaeorientalis asiaeorientalis | reverse complement strand
GTCTTTTAAAATGAAGCCGTTGATTCTTTTGGATTTAGGTAATGTCGAATTAAAGAAAAATAGTAAAATAAGATGAAATAGTATGGAGTTTTTGTATGGAGTCTCCAAAAACAAAGCCTGCTCAGACTAAATGGCTTTTTGGAAGCAGTATTTGAAGCGGCTTAACAGATCAAAGCACAGGCTGAGCTGACTCCCAGCCTCACTATTTCCGGCTGTGGCATGTTGGTGGAGCAAGTTACAAAGTCGGAGAAGCCTTGATTTCCTCATACGTAAATAGGGGGCGGTAGAACTTACTTCAGAGTTCTGCTGTGAAAAATGCAAAACATATTCTATCTACAGTGCTTAACGTAATACCTTGCCCATGGCCACTACTCAAAAACCTCGTCAGCTATGGTCTGGTCTTAACTGATCTCGAGCACTGCTCTATACTTGAGAATTGAAAAAAATATACCTTCCATATAGAATGCTACTTCTCTCTCATTCTTCCGGTTTCAGCTTAAAAGTCATATTCAGAAAGAACTGAGTTTATTCACTTCATCGGGGAGGGCTGAATGGGAAAGAATTGGTCCTTTCCCTCCCAAGGCTGGGCTCAGCATCCCTTCCAGGTGCCACTGCAGCTCTTGGTTCTGACTGCGGTTGTAGGAGTTACCCCACTGTCCTGAAAAGGCCTGTTTACTCATCTGTAAACCTTCATTCCCCTGAGGGCTCGAGCTTATCCCTGTATCCCCAGCACCTACAAGTGTTTGAAACATAGGGTCTGTATAACACATAGCTAGTGGGAGAATGAATTAGAATTGATGAGGTGACATAGGGGAAAATGTTATTAGGAATGTGGTACACTCCCTGGGTATTATTGTAAAATGCAGTAATGCCTGTGACATACAACTGTTCCTACCAACTCTTTCTTTTTAATACTACTAACAAAGAGAAAGCTACTTAACCCTTTGCTAAATAAAAGGCTAAGTGATGTCACCTCATACCAGAGCTTCACTAAGTGACAAGTTTCATCTAAAAATAATTTTTTCATACTGAACAAAGTGCATGCTGGTTTTCGGAGAGAAAACTAGGTGTGTAATCACCATGAATCCCACATGTAGGAGTCATTTCTAGTGACGTCCATGAGGCTCACAGGAATTTCTACGCTGATTGCATCTGGGAAGAGCTGCAGGAATCAAAGTGGGGAATACTTGTTCCAAGATGATGACAGTGAATACACTTTAATTCTCAGGATGCCAAAGAATGGGGGACAACTTAATTGTGGATTCCTTTGCAGTTTGCAGCATCCATCTCCAGCCTTCGGTGTAGGGCCTTACACAGCCTCCCCTAGGTTCTGAAAGGAGGGGAGGGCAGCAAAATGAGCCAAGGCTTTGTGTCTGCTCATTACAGGCGCAACAGTTATGCAAACTAAGAACCCAACATTTTACTAAACGGATGCCAAAAATCTTGTCCCACACGAAAACAAATGTTTGAATCTGCAGAGAGCCTATGTAGAATAAAATCAATATGCTGTTTTTGGAATACGTGTCTTTTGATGAAACTGGTGCTTAAAAAGGCCTTGGACATTTCTTTTGAATGAGCCTTATCTAATAGCAAATTGGATATGCATTTTCTCTCTATTAGAGATGGAATTCTTGAAAATGTCCTTTTTCTCCCCTCAAAAATTCTGTTGGGAAGGGACATGAAGGGAGCAGGGAGGAGCAGTTTTGTCCTAGGCACTTTCCTTACAAGGGAGATGGTTACTTAGCGTGCCTGTTTCAGAGATGAGAAAACTGAAGTTCTGAGTAGTTAAAGAATTCCCCTAAAAGGTGAAACAGGTATTTGTACTCAGGACTGTATGACACCCAAGTCTGTGTTCCATGTACCATATTAAGTCACTTCTCAGGAAAGGTGAGTGCAGTACGGTTAAGTCACTCTGCTATCTAATTTCCTCATTCTGTTTACATGAGGTTCTTAAAAAACTATTTCATTGTGGAGTGAGGGAGTGCCTAGTGGTCAAATATTTGCTTGGTCTTAAGGTTAAGATATTTCTCACAGCTTTGTTCCAGGAAGTAATAAATGAACGAAAAAGCAGCCTTCCAGAGTCTAGGTTAGTTTCACACTTTCTAGCCCCAGAGAAGTTAAAGAAGAAGGGGTGGTTCTCAGTTGTTGTATCTGAAATCATGAGAAGATTCCTGTGAGGCCACAGACACTTTTGACATTGATCTTTTGATTTTTGTTTTCAGCACGGGGTGGCAATTCCATTTATCCCTATTTTCCCTTCTTCATGATTAATCACCTAACTCCCTGTTCTCCTTAAGCTTACCTTTCAGCATTTTTTTGCAGCATCTCGGAAAAGGGAAGTTCTTTTATATTTTTGCCTCCTCTAATAATCATTTGCCTGGCACAGATGATTTCAGAACACAGAATTATACAACGGAAGCTTAATATTACAATCCCAGTAATTTGTTCCCATTTATTATTCTGTCAAATACTACCTACCAAATTAGGACACAAATAATACAGCCATGAAGACACATCTGGAAAGCAAATTCCTTCTAAGAGCATTTCATCCCATTGGAGTGGGGATCTGGAGAATAGTCACGTACACCAGAAGGAAAGAGCAGGTGTTGGGTGGTGAAGAGAGGGTGAAAGAAGCCAAATTTAATTTGGATGAGGAAGTCCCACTGGGCCAGTGAAAGCTGGCCACTGGGAGGTCCAGGCAGGTGAAGGTCAGGGATGTCTAAGTAACGTTGTAGGTAATACATGCCTAACACATTTATATTTAAATTTTAAATCGTTACTTTATTGGGCATTATTTTCTGTTTTGCGGTAATGTAGGGATCCAACTTAATTTCTTCTAGAAGGAGAGTCAGTATTCTTAAAGCCATTGATTAAATACTGAGTCCCCACCAAAATGAAAAGCCACTTTATCATGTAATAAAATGGCTGACTCTTCCCTCTTGTTGATTTATCTGCTTATGCATGGGCCAGAATCTTGCTCTTTTAATCACATTAGCTTGCTTCATTTATATATTAAAATAGGAATTACTGACTGTACTCTATGCTACCACCATTGTGTACGTCCTGGGAAACAACATAGACAGAAAACCTTCCCTCTGGAATCTTATATCTAAAAAGTTTGAGCGTCTGGTAGGGAAAGGTCCTCTCTGTCATTATTCTTATTTTTCATAAATTTCTTGGCAATCATCACACATTTATTTTCCAAATGAACCTTTAAATAATTTTTTCTAGTTCTAAGAAACATAAATGAATGAACTTTCCATTAGAATTCATTAAATTTACGTATTAATATGAAAGAAAATGACTTTATTATAAGGTGTATGTTTGGATCCTGGAACATAATAGGTCCTTCAATTTATTCATTTTCTATCCAGTCACATTATAAAATATCTTATTAATGTTATTAGCTTCTTTGTTCAGTCTTTTGAGTTACCAGGTATGAAATGCATGTAATAGTTTTGTCTCTTTCTTTCCACTGTTAATACCACTTATTTTATCTTAGAATCCCCCAAACAACGTTGTGTAAATTGTGATCACTGGTTTCCTTTTTACTATGATGTATGTTACTGGTGTTAAATGAACAGTCTTTGCAGTTCTATTCTCTTTTTTTAACCTAGTATTTTTATTTCTAAATTTAAACTGGCAGCTATTTTAAGAGGTGTTTCTTATCTTAATTAATGTGATTATATTATGTTTTTCACTTATTCTGTAAATGTGATGAATTATGTTCCCATATTTTTTAATGTTGAACTATCCCTGCATTCCTGCCACATACTCTCCTTGGTCATGGAATGCTATTCTTGTAATATGCACCTGGATTTAATTTGATGATTTTTACATATAAATTAGTTTCTCTATTGCATCCATATTCATGAGTAAAATTTTTATAGTTTTTTTTTTTTTAATTCTGTCTTCATCAGGTCTGGGAAATAAGGTTACGCTAGCTTTGTAAATTGAATTGGGAAGCTTTCCATCTTTTGCTATGGTCAGAAATTTTTTGAATAACATAAGGATTATCTGTTCACTGAAAGTTAGATAGAATTCAGCTGTAAAACCATCTGGGCCTGGCACATATTTTAGTGAATAGATAATTTTCAAAGAGCGTTTGTGGTGCAGTGGGAAGAGGACTGTCTTTGTAACCAGAGATGTACATTTGAAGCCCTGCCCAAGCCATTGCTGACTGTGTGACTTGGATGAATGACTTGTTTTCTTTTCTGTTAGGTAGTCTGTTTATCTATTTATCTTGGAGGGAAGTGTATTTCCTAGGGACATTTATTAAATGTGAAAGTTTAAGTAAGGAGCCAAGTAGTATCTGACCAGTAAGTGCTCAATAAATAGCTGTTTCTCATTCCTGTAAGTCGGTCTCATTGTAGTCATTCCTCTCTGGCTGTATGCATTCTCATAATCTGCCTCAGCGATAAACATATCGATCTGTAAAGAGCTGAGTTAAATCACTAAATGCTCTGCAGTGTCCCTGTGAACTTGGACTGACCGAGTAGTTGCCATGCCGAGCTCTTGGGTGTGCTCAAGGGACCACTGTATTGGTGCTCTTGTCTGCATATTACCCTTTCTGCTTTTGCTCAAAGCTCAGAATAGTCTGATGTGGAGGCATCTTCCAGTTTCCAAGTTTTCAATTCATTTTTTTTTTTCAGTTATCCAAGGATGTTTTCAATAGCATAAACTCACTTTGGGATTTCTGTTCTGTTAAGAATAGGTCATCTGACAGCCCTTTGGGCCAGTCACAAAGCCAAATGTATTGTTCAAAAACAATTATTTAGTACTTTGGTAATTTAATTCAGGAGCAGATGATAGCCCCATTCATTCGTAGCTAATATTTAATCCTGAAATATTTCAGCGCAAGAGGTTTTTTGTGTTTTGTTTTCATCAGTGCAAAGTATTATACGAATCCTCGGTGTCTACATGAGCAGTTTCTCAATGAATTCAAAGGGAAAGGAGACTGATATTTTTTAAAGTTCCAGTAGGGAAGAGAAACCTACCCAGGCTGTGTCTGTATGATGTTAAGATAAGTACTTCAACAATTAAAATGAAAAAAGCTATATATACTGGATCCCACTTGGGTAGATGAAAAATACACAGAAATATACACACTAATAGAGGAGTTACAGTTTATCTGAAGAATACATAAAAGACTGTTTACTTTTATAAAGAAGAACTTAGGATTCCTGGAGAAAGTGAGTAAAGAGGGATTTGCATTTCATGTTATACCACTCTGACTGAATTTTATCAAGAATTTTTAAAAGTTAATTTATCTTATTCAATATATATCTTACGATATGGCAGTACTGGCCCTTTCGTCTTGCAAAATTGACTATTATTTATTTGAATTATGGAATCAAAGGCTTAAATCTAGTTGCAGTCCACATTTGTTTGAACTCCCTCATTTGGGTACCAAGTCTCTCTTCGTTCTGTTTCTCCTTCATCTTGCATTAGGGCCTCCAAGGAAAATTTATTGCAAGTCTGGCCCAGAAAACATTTCTGGAACTTAAGCTTTGTTTAAGGGTGTTTTTGAAAGGGAAATTTGCCATCATCAAGTACAGTTTCTTGAGCCCACACAGAGTGTGTGGCATGGGTCCAATAGTTCCTTTCTGGTTCCTTTGAGATTTGTTTATTACTTTGAAAATCAGAATTTCCATAAAACAGCCTAAGACTTCCTTGCCTCATAGCTCAATAGAATGGCTGAGCGAAGAGATTTAACTTCATTTGGAGGGTTGGTTTTGCCACATGTATTAATAACGATAAAAGCAGCAACACAGAGCAAAACAACTGTGACCGAACGAGCACACAGCACAGGAAACCAGGCTTCTTTTTATTTCTGATGCAACCTTTAGGGTCAACATAATGTGGCTGGGTTTTGCTGGGCTGACTCAGACCTGTTCAGGGGTGCAGAGCTGACATTGAAATAATCATCCTTGAGGGGGTGGATTAAGAATGACTTATAAAGCATGACATTGTTGACAGCTAAAGCAAATTGTCTTCCAGTGCAAGAGCAGGAACCTATGCTACCGGGACAGGCTTTGAGTCGGCAGTGCCCTTCCTGTGTGCTGCTGCTCCTGGTGTCTGGATTCTCAGGGTTGTTCACTTTTTGTCACAGGGACCACGCTCGCTCTTTATTGTTGGGCATCCAGTGTTAATTTACACACCTTCCCAAGAAAGTTTTCAATTTCCAGAGAGATTTTTATTTGGCCTACAAATGCTTATCCCTTTTCCCTCCCCTCCTCTCTCCTCTGTCCCCCTCTCCTCTCCCTACCTCCCTTCTCCCCTCTTCCTCCCATCGTTACACACACACACACACACATACACACACACTGGTTGTTCTCAAATACTGACTTAGATCAGTGTAAGATTGTGGGCAGGTTTTCACTATCCCATTCAATTCCCATACTGAATTGAGAAAATAAGAACAATGTCACACAGAGCTGTGGCTCTCATCAGTGTTGCTTATCAACTATGTGCAGCTTGGCAGGATTGTCAGCACACCTGACCTGGAGTAAATGTACACTTCCTGGCCTCCTTGTGTTTGGATAGGGCCGTGTGACTAGTTCCGGCCAATGACTTGCGAGAGAAGTGATGTGTGTTACTTCTGGAGCGTTCATTGCTGATCCAAGGACATCCAGAGCTCTCTTTTTCCCTCTGGCACAGCAGTAGCCACCATCTGGGATGGCTGCTTCGTCCGTCACTCTTGATCTCTGAGGAATGACCATTCCCGCCTAGCCATGAAGAAGATGTAGCATGCTGTTTTAAACAACTGAGACTGCCGGGAGGAGGGAGATTTGTTACTATAACATACGTTAGCCTATCCTGAGGCAACAGCTAATGCGCGTGGGTATACGTGCCAGCTGTACTTTCTTAGAAATGACTTTAACTTATTCTGGTATTTTTTTCTACTTTTAAAAACATTTAAATGTCTTTTAATATTCTTGTTTGAAATGAAAAGTTGGTACCCCTGTGGCAGTCCCCTTTCTTTGTTGTTGTATTTTAATTTTACCTGACTATGAAATCCAGAAGTCCGAGAACCAGTGCTTTAAGCCATCTGCAGTGACCCAGTAAAATAGTACAGAGACCTTCCAGAGTTTTCTAAAGTAGTCCATTAGATTCAAATGATCCCTTAGTTCATTAGATCCAAATTCTTCTGTAGCAGATATAGTTTGTGGCTGTGCTTGACATCTAACCTTATCCCTTATCCCCCTGTCTATGGATATATGGATATGGCTTTTTTATGCCCTATTCCTTTGAGGTTTCCTACGTTTTACTTCTCACCACCTGCAAGCACCCATTCAGTGGTTTCTGCCCATCGTGCTAAAATGCACCAGCCCAGGGACAGCATGAATTTCAAATCATGGAGGTCATGTTGGAGATACAAAAAGTTTCTTTAGGAATACAAGATATGGGGGCGAGGGCAGGGCGAGGGGTAACTGCCTCTGTTTTCTCACAGGGGCTTTAGTCTGATAAGAACAGGGAAATTTTTGTCTGCCTTGTTAACTGGTAATTTCAGAGCCGAGAGGAATATATGGCACATAGTAGGAGCTCAGTAAATATTTGCCGAATAAACCAATGAAATCTATGTATTTCATGTGCTAATGATATGACACGTAATTTGAAAAGTACAGATTCCCCTTGTTGCTTTCCAATTGTTGAGTAATGGTAGGTTTAGGCTTTAGAGGCCTTCGAGCCTATTACCAAGTGTCCAATTATTACAACTCTATAGGAACAGGTTAATTTCCTACTGAAAGCACAGGTTTGCCTTTTATCTCAGTCACCCAGTCCTACAGGATTGTCCCCTCTGGTGTCTGAAGGATTTTTCAAAACCACAGGTATGTGTGTGGTTTTTAAAGCGTTAAAGCCCAAAGCCACATATATTTTTAAAAAGTATTAGTGTTTTCCTTTCTGTTGTTAAAAGCTGAAGCTATTCATGTATTTACCCCAGGGACAGTCATGCATGACAGAGGTACGTGCAGTGAAAATTCTCTCCTTGTCCCTTATGCTGTCACTCATACTATCTGGGCTCAAACACAGTTCTTTCTTCATACAATCAAGGAGGGCTTACAGTGTCTGAAGACACCAAGGATTCAGATATGCCAGGGTTGATAGTTGCTGTGTACACACACCTTGCACTGGTTTCTCTGGAACTATTAGAACTTGCAAAATCTGGTATCTACAACCTCTATGTAGCTGATACTTGGTTTGAAAAGAATTATTTGGAAATTTTATCTCCATCTGCATAGAAGTTCTGCCCAAGACTTGTAAAAGAATGATAGTATTTGGGTAGTAGAATTTTAAGTGATTCTTAACTTCATCTCATTTTTGCTTTATTTGTCTCTAGGCAGCCTTTCAAAAATATCTACTCAGTGTACTTCTCTTCTCAGCCCTCTGGCAAGAGCTGGAAATACAGCGAGTAAAAAGACACATAAGGTTCTTGTGGTTCTTATAGCCCTTCTCAAATTGGCAATAAGAATGCACAGAGTTTTATACTGCAGATGAGAAAGTAACTCATTTTTAAAGGTATTAAATAGACGTATCAGCCCCTTATATAGAATTCAGCCGAGTTCCGAAATGCAGACCATATCTCCAGTGCTCACTTGCCGGGTCTCCCTGTGCCATTAAATAACTAAGTGTAACAAGGCAGTTGTGTTTTTTTTTTTTTTTCAAAATGAATTATGCTCCCATGTGTAAAAGCATGAAGACTGTGCCTCTGACTCGTGGAACATGCATCCTCACAGCTGTGGTCACACATCCTTGCAGGGAGCATCGCCGATGAGGGTTTCCCGTATGCTTGTTTTCAGGTGACTCTAAGAAACCTGAGGGTATTTAGATTGATGAATGATGTGCTTGACTCCAGGCTTCTGCCTGCCCGGCTCCAGAGTTTATCTGCTTTTCTGTTTGTTTTCTGTGCTCCTATTAGATTGTTGTTACTTACATTTTGATGTTTGTAGTTTGGGGAAATCTGTATCTTTGTTATTTATGTTATCAATAATGTGACCTGGGCCTTCCTCAGCGATGTTCCAACTGTTCCCATGTCCTCCATCACTAATTATGCAGATGAACAGATTGTGGAAACTCTTTCCTTATGGCTGCATTCTGGAGGAGTTGTTTTTTTAAATTGCCGGTGTCTTGAATTATAATTAGGTACTGGCCCATATTTAGAGCATTACTCCTCTCTCTCTCTCTCTCTCTCTTCCCATCACTTTCCTCTTTCCCTTCCCCATATCCTTGCCTTTTTCAGTTATTCAGAGCTGAAACTTGATCAACAGAGAAATAGCAGGAGAAGGCTCAAGTCCTGAGCTTCAGAAGTGAGCTTGCCTAATAGTAGATGGCAGGGCAGCACGTTACATACCAGGAGGTTCTGTTTCTTGCAAAAAGTCATTAGAATGTGGAGCAGCCTGCC
This sequence comes from Neophocaena asiaeorientalis asiaeorientalis, assembly GCF_003031525.2. Taxonomy (NCBI): domain Eukaryota; kingdom Metazoa; phylum Chordata; class Mammalia; order Artiodactyla; family Phocoenidae; genus Neophocaena; species Neophocaena asiaeorientalis. Next base: position 1,634,303 of record NW_020174922.1, on the reverse strand, counting down.
AGACAAAGTCGTGGAAGCTGGAGAGCTTAACAAGTTCAAGGGCAAGGAAGGGATTCATTTACAGCTTTGCAACACAGCGGGCCAATCCACTAAGAAAGGAAATTTAACAGTGGTCACAGAAAACAGAGGAAGAAATATGGGGACCCGTGGGGACCTCCCGTCTACCTCTGTTAGCCAAATCCTTACATGGTTCATCTACCTGCCCCTTGGGCAAATGATACTGATTTTATTATCTGAAGTTTATTAAGCATTCAAGGCATGTTCCTTACTATAACGAAGGTAGGAAACATGACCTTCCCTGGGAACAGCTTGCCTTAAAGAACTGTGAGGGCTTTTGCTAGAATAAAGCATAGAAGATGTAGACTAATCATGATTTTGTTTTTAAAACAGACACACACGGTTTTTTGAGTGATGGTAGGTGTAAGGAGGCATAAGTGCAGAGATTACAATGAATGAGAAAATATATTGTCTCAGATACTTTAAAAGAAAAGCTGTCTTAGTGTTTTATAGCCCAGTTTCACTCTCTTATTTACGGCTCCAAAAGAGATCTGTGATTTCCCTTCCACTAATCTTGTTTAGAAACTTAAACAAAAGAATGTTACACTAGAGAGAAATGTAGATAAGCAGGCGTCCTCATATAATTATTGAGATGAAATATTTATGTAATATTACGCTTGTAGGATTCTTCCATCGTATTGGTGTATCTGTACATTTTAAAGAGGGGTCAGGAGAATTTTGTGGAAGACTTGGTATTAATTTGCCAGAACTTGGAAGTTAACGAGATGCTAAGAAGCAGTCATTATAAAATTATTTGGAAAGAAATTTATGCCAAACTAGCCTTTCTCCCTTGTATTATTGGAAGAGGTAAAATACTTGGTATACCTAAATGGGGAATGATGCTTTTTATATTATTATCACACAAACATAGGATTCAACCCAAGTCTGGAAGAAATTAGGCCTCTGCGTATGTTAGTAAGAATGGAAATTATGTTTAGCCATAAGTAACTGATATTCATTGTTATTAAATAAACTGTAGAATCGTAAAAAAATGGAGCCAGAGCTTATTGATTCCAATCTACCTGTCTTAAGACATCAGTAGACCTAAGCAAGTCTTAGAAGATGCTCAACTAATCTTTAAAGACTTCCAGAAAAGAAGATCCTGTGTCAAGCTGTTCCAGGGATTCATACCTCCAATACCGTAATCCCCATATGTGGCTGTGATGTTTACATCGCCAAAACAGGGGGCCGCCATTAATTTTTTTTCTTTTTAAAAATAAACACTTATTTTAAAATAGTTTTAGATTTACATAAAAGTTGTGAGAATAGTACAGGAAGTTTCCAAGTACTCTGTACCCAGTTGCCCCATTATTAACAATTCACAGTATGGTACATTTTAATTAGTGAACCAATACTGATACATTATTTTAAACTAAAGTCCACACTTTATTCACATTTCCTTAGTTTTTACCTAATGTCCTGTTTCTGCTGCAGGACCCCCTCTGGGGTATTACATTGCATTTAGTTGTCATGTTACCTTAGGCTCCTCTTGTTTATGACAGTTTCTCAGGCTTTCTTTGATGACTTTGAGTTGACAGTTTTGAGGCGTACTCGTCAGGCATTTTGTAGAATGTTCCTCAGCTGGGATGTGTCTGATGTTTTCCTCATGATTAGAATTGGGTAATGGGTTTTGGGAGAAGACCACTGAGGTAGTGCTGTTCTCATCACATCATACCCAGGGTACATACTGTCAATGTGACTTATCGTTGTTGATGTTGACCTTCGTCACCTGACTAAGGTAGCATTCATTAGGTTTCTTCACTGTGACATTACTCGTCCCCACCCCCCATCCCTTAAAATGTTCTTTTTGGAAGGAAGTCACTAAACACGGCCAGCCCATCTTTAAGGAGGGGAGGGTGATGCTCTACCTCCCTGAGATGGAGTATATGCAAAAGTTTTTTGGAATGCTGTTTTTAAACACGATTCTTCTAGAAATTTCTTAATTCTCTAATGTTGAATTTTGTCACCTAAAGTCACTGAACTAGTCTCATATCTTATTTCTTGAAAAAATGATTTATAATTTAAAAATTATTCCTGGGCTTCCCTGGTGGCGCAGTGGTTGAGAGTCCACCTGCCAATGCAGGGGACACGGGTTCGTGCCCCGGTCCGGGAAGATCCCACATGCCGTGGAGCAGCTGGGCCCGTGAGCCGTGGCCGCTGAGCCTGCGCGTCTGGAGCCTGTGCTCCGCAACTGGAGAAGGTCACAACAGTGAGAGGCCCGCGTACCGCAAAAAAACAAAAAAACAAAAAAAAAAAATTATTCCTAATTGGGTATTTCATTTAAATTTTTGAAATACAGTGATTGAAAAAGATTCTATAGGAAGAAAAAAGTAATCCCTAAGTACAAACAACTAAATCGATTTAGCCATTTAAATTTTGTTGTTTTTGGTACTGGCTTAATTCAGTTTTTCTTAATTATGATTGTCTTAAGTCATTTCCAAGGTATCTACTTTTATCTATTCCAATGTATACTCAACTACTGCTTAGAATGTAGATCTTAATAGCCATTTTAACACACCATGGCTACTTACTTTCTCTGATTCTCCTACTATAATATGGCCTTTGACTTCTGTAGCCCTATACGTCTACCACTGTTTTCTATTATTCCCTGTTCTCAAGTAGGTTCAAAAACATAAATTAAAGAGAATGTACATATTAACTTATAATCTACACCGGGTCATTTTGGGTGCCAGGACTGTTTCATCACCTGGGTTTAGAGTTGCTAGATTAAGAATGGCAAAGAGTTTTTATTTCACGTACCTACTTTGACTAATTATGAGAAGATACCTAAAGACCTATACTGAGAAGGATTCCAAGGAACTGGCTCATAGGAGAAGAATTACATGACTGATAAGCTATGGGCATAAGAGAGAGAAAATGTGGAAAGCCACCTCTAGATGAGTTATAAGATAATATAACTCACCTAATAAATCAGAGGTTAGCCAATTTTTTTAAAGACTTCTTGGTGGCTGACTTGATTCCTTTGTACAATTAACTTATCTTCTTGTCTCATGGGAAAAAAATATAGTAACCATTTTCCATTGTATAGTTTACCAGCATAGAGGTCTATGAAAGAAACTTGACCCAGTTATCCTTACATTTGGGAAGAGAGTAACTGAAGAAGTCAGAAAGACTTTTCTATAAGAATGAAATTCTAATTTCGTGTTAAATTTTTCCATCCAAATGAAAATGTGAAATTGGAATATGCAAATAGGGATCTGATGTTCAGAACAAGGAGCCAACCTTCAGAGTGGGAGAAAACACAGGTCAGAAAGTCTGTTTCCCCTGTTATTCCTCAGTCACTGGTCCCACCCAACCCTGGCTAACAGTATTAATGGAAACTCTTGACATTTTAAAATTATTTATCATAAAGACTAAATAATTCTCAAGTAAGTATTGGAGTTGTTTTGAAACTAAAACTCAATGGACTAGTCCAGCTTAGTTATAAAAACAACATACATGCCAACATCATGCATTTGATGTGTCTAGTAAGACACCACAATATCCACTTAACTTAGATCACAGTATCTGAAACGTCTACAGATGGTGAATTACTCCTCTGGAGAGAGTTCGTGTACAGCATTATTTTTTAAAGGAGGGGGTAATATATAAAATAAATTCACTGTAATATGTTATACTGTTTTTCTTCTAAAAGAAAAAAATCTGAGTTAGCTTAAGATTGCTATAGATGTGAAGTAGAAATGGGAAGGATAAAGCAGAAAACTAAATATTGGGAAAGAGTTGTTTTAAAAAAAAAACTCTCTGGCCTCTTAGCAACAACAACAAATGTTAGTACTTCCCACATTCTTCCAAGGGCTGGAGATAAACAGCCTAATAGAATGTTTTATACTAGACTTAAAAATATTTAGTGTTCTAAGATGATTTTTCGGAAGAGTGAAGAACTTTATTTTAAAATTTGCAGATAATAGAAACTGAAAAGGGTTGCCAGCGCTCTGGAGTACAGAATTAAGATACAAAAGAAAATCACCTTATCGCATTAGACACATAATCCAAATCAGTGGGAAGAAATCTGATAACTACTAGTGTGAGCATATTTTACTGGGAAAAATAGGACAATGTAATACATGTTTTCATCAAAAGGCATGTACATTAATTGGGCATCAAGTACACTCATGGTAATGAAAAGTCAATTCAAACATCCGTCTACGATAGAATGCATAAATAAATCATGATGTATTCATAGGGAATACTATTCAGAAGATGCTAAATGGAAGTACATTAATCTATCACAATATGGATGACTCTCAAAAATGTAATGCTGAGTGAGAAAAAGCTACTCACAGGATAGCACATACTGCATGATTCTGTATTAGTGAAGTTCTGAGACAGGCAAAATCTCCATTTAAGAAGTCAGATGAGAGCGGTTACCCTTGGGAGGAACAGAGGTGGGTAAGGGCCTGGAAAGTTGCATGAGAATCTTCACTGAGGCGGGAATGATTCTTCCTCTGGATGCCAGTCATATAAGGGTGTTCATTTCGTAAAAATTTACTGAGTTGTAAATTTATGACATATACTTTTCTGTATGAATGTTCTTTTTTAATGAAGTTTTTGAAAAAAACATGTTATAGGTAGATAATCAGGAAAGCAAATGTAGCTCACATGTAAACAATCAAAGGGTTAGAGGAGTTTGAACTGCATTTATAATTCAGCTCTGTTAGGACTTTTTGTCCATTCTGCCAGCTAGTCTCCTTTTTTTTTTTAGTTAGTTTTTTTTTTTTAACATCTTTATTGGAGTATAATTGCCTTACAATGGTGTGTTAAGTTTCTGCTGTATAACAAAGTGAATCAGCTATACATATACATATAACCCCATATCTCCTCCCTCTTGCGTCTCCCTCCCACCCTCCCTATCCCACCCCTCTAGGTGGACACAAAGCACCGAGCTGATCTTCCTGTGCTATGCGGCTGCTTCCCACTAGCTAGCTGTTTTACGTTTGGTAGTGTATATATGTCCATGCCACTCTCTCACTTTGTCCCACCTTACCCTTCCCCCTCCCCGTATCCTCAAGTCCATTCTCTAGTATGTCTGCATCTTTATTCCCGTCTTGCCCCTATGTTCTTCTTGCTTTTTTTTTTTAGATTCCATGTATATGTGTTAGCATACTGTATTTGTTTTTCTCTTTCTGACTTACTTCACTCTGTGTGACAGTCTCTAGGTCCATCTACCTCACTACAAATAACTCAGTTTCGGTCCTTTTTATGGCTGAGTAATATTCCATTGTGTATATATGCCACATCTTCTTTATCCATTCATCTGTTGATGGACACTTAGGTTGCTTCCATGTCCTGGCTATTGTAAATAGTGCTGCAATGAACATTTTGGTACATGGCTCTTTTTGAATTATGGTTTTCTCAACGTATATGCCCAGCAGTGGGATTGCTGGGTCGTATGGTAGTTCTATTTTTAGTGTTTTAAGGAACCTCCATACTGTTCTCCATAGTGGCTGTATCAATTTGCATTCCCACCAACAGTGCAAGAGGGTTCCCTTTTCTCCACACCCACTCCGGCATTTATTGTTTCTAGATTTTTTGATGAGGGCCGTTCTGACTGGTGTGAGATGATATCTCATTGCAGTTTTGATTTGCATTTCTCTAATGATTAATGATGTTGAGCATTCTTTAATGTGTTTGTTGACAATCTGTATATCTTCTTCGGAGAAATGTCTATTTAGGTCTTCTGCCCATTTTTGGATTGGGTTGTTTGATTTTTTGATATTGAGCTGCATGAGCTGCTTCTATATTTTGGAGCTCAATCCTTTGTCAGTTGCTTCATTTGCGAATATTTTCTCCCATTCTGAGGGTTGTCTTTTCATCTTGTTTATGGTTTCCTTTGCTGTGCAAAAGCTTTTAAGTTTCATTAGGTCCTATTTGTTTATTTTTGTTATTATTTCCATTTCTCTAGAAGGTGGGTCAAAAAGCATCTTGCTGTGACTTATGTCATAGAGTGTTCTGCCTATGTTTTCCTCTAAGAGTTTTATAGTGTCTCAGCCAGTGTCCTTTAATGTCAGTAGAATGTTCTGTTTTTAGCTTTAGAGTTTTTGAAGTAGAGGCTGATACATTTCTGTATCTGCACTGCTATCTTTTAAAGTATTTTATCTCCTTTGCTTCTAATGATTTGTCCCCGAAATTTGGAAACTTCACAGAGAAACATGAGGCTTGAGGATCTTGATCTAGAAGGAAATAAGACCACCCTGGGGACTTCCCTGGCGGTCCAGTGGTTAAGACTCCACGCTTCCAATGCAGGGATGCAGGGGGCATGGGTTTGATCCCTGGTCGGGGAACTAAGATCCCGTACGTTGTGGCTCAGCCAAAAAATTTAAAAATAAATAAATAAAAAGACCACCCTGATGGCTAAATGTTTCCTTAAGTTGATGTGGGTGCATCTTGTCATGGACATGAGGAATGAACTAGCACTTTGCTCTTTTAGCTGTCATATGAACAGTGGGTTTATACATGTCAAAAGTTTTTGTTCTCTGTCTGAGACCTGCTTGGCCATAAATTGTGTTCACTGCGGAATTGGGAATTAATTATCAAGAAGTGCTTGGACGTAGAGGAAGAAGAAGAAATACCCTTATACAGTTGGGGTTGATGTCAGATGACAAAAATACAAATCACAGTACCAAGGGGTGCAGGGAACTCTGGGATGACTCTGTTGGCTCTGCATCTCAGAAGACCAATCCTGAGGCTAGAGCAGAATATGTTCAGATAGATGATAGGTTCATGGTTTGGGCTGATTTTTGTATCCCCTTCAGTCTTAAGAGATACAATGACAAATGTGTAGACCCTGTTGGGAGGAGACCCTGATCAAGTTGAGTTTTATACCCTTTGAAGGAATTAGTAGAGTTTTTAACTGAGAAAATGTGAGTGTGTGTGGGTTAGGGTGGCATGTGAAACTGAATGGCAGTCCTGTGTAGTGGTAACTCGCGTGAGCTTTTGTTCCCTAGCTCTGTTTCTTACTAGCTGAGTGTCTTGGGACAAGTTAATTTTATCGCTTGGAACTTTCTCTTCTCCATCTGTTAGAGAGATAGATAGTAATACCTATCTTAGAGGGTTGTTTGAGATTTAAGTAAGATGATGTGCGCAAGGTACTAAAAAAATAACTGGAACAAGCCGAATGCATAGTACATTTTAGCCGTTTTTATTACTCGTTTAGGACAACTCCGGGCAGGCAACTAAGACACTCATATTAGGGCAGCAAGAAAAATTTCAGACCACCAATTAGGGAGGATGAGACCTCTAAAACAATGCTCAGATTTGAATTGAATTGGCCCAAGACAGGGCTGAGCTTAAGTGAACATTCCCAGCACCTGCCTCTTGGTGGGACTAGGTCAGAAAGGGTCTGAGTATAAAGATACATAATTTGTCTCCACAGTCTTTCATTGTTGCCTACATATCTGAGATATGTATGTGTTAAGTTTTCCAAAGAAATTATTCTGGCTGAATTTTAGCTGATTTGATCATTTTTTCCTAATATTTAAATAACACAGATATGCAAAATTTCTATCCAAAATCTTATTGAAGATGTTTCATTTCCTTCTACTTCAGCCCATAAAAAGCACTCCAAATTCTTTTATGAGTTATTTCCCTCTCTGAAAACTTTCAACAACATTTTGTATTTCCAACGGGTGCATTATCTCCAACCCATTCACTTATATTCCGGGAATAACATACATTCTTTTGCCTTCCTTCACCCTCATTTCCTTATCCTGCAAATTCTCATCCCTATATTTATTTAGAAAATGAATGTTCTTCCCAGTTCTCTAACCTGTAGGTTAGCAACTTGGGTATTGAAAGCTTGTGACCAGATCTGCCTTCATGGATTTGCATTATCATCTTCAAGATCTGAGAAATTATCTTTTCTTCAATGTGAGAGCCAAGTCGAGTAATCGCACAAGGATTATTTTCCTCTCTGAGAAAACGTGAATTATCTTTGTCCTTGACGATTCTCTCCAAGGTCAGTCAGCTTTGCTCTTTGCAGTCTCTCTTGTCAGAACTAGTAGCTATTGGCTGCGAGTCATCAATTCAACCTTATATAAGAGCAGTCTTGTAGGAGGTGCATTAGATTTCCTTTCCGTGTGGGCTCAAGAATTTATGTTCCTTGGCATAGAAAGGGGAAGGAATCTGATCCATTGTTTCCCCAAAGATTAAGCCATTGTTGAGAACCTTGGGATGGGCCAACTTGCTTCTGCTGTGTACAGACAGAAGTTTACCCCCCAGGTTATTTACCAGGAGTTATAAAATCCAAATCTTTGGAATCTTTCCCCTAGTAAATCATCACTCATATATTTGCGTGCTATTTTGCATACATTTGTATAATGAGCTACATTATTTCTACAAAACCATGCAAAATTTCTAACTCCACGGAAGTGAAACAATTAATGAGGCAATTGTGTTCAGTTTTACCATTCTGTTGGAGCCAAAGAAAACACGGTGCAACCAGGAGACCTAGGCAGCACGGTACCAATTATCCTGGGTCGGTTTTCTTTTTTACTCCTTCTACAGACACCTGTTACAGGCTTGGATTAAAAAGTTCTTCAGAGGAACAGTAGGAGCGCTAGTTAGGTCTGTTTCTGTGTCTACATGTATGCCTTCTGTTATCTTATTTATGCAGCAACTCTGTTGTCCTCAGCTCTTAACTTCATTAGCCATAAATTAACTATATTCATTTCTAATAGTTCTCTACATAATAAGGAAATACAAGGAAACAAAGTCCAAGTTTTACTACTTCTTAGATACGTGACACTGGCAAATAATTTAAATTTCTGAGCTTCGGTTTCCTTAACTATAAGTTGGGGATAATGCCTCGTGGTGTTCTTATGGAGATTAAATGTATGAGAGAAAGTGTCTGACAAGGAGTAGGTGCTCAAAAATTGCTCTTCTTCCTGTTCTGCCTCTTATTGCACCTCATTCTGCCTTGTGGATTAAAAGCATCTACTTTTTATCTAAGTCATACCTCTATGATTTCAAACCATCTGGCTAAAGAGTGAAAATGAATGCAGTCATCCAGGTGTTTGGCCAATATGATGACAGATATCAAACACTGAGAACCATCTGGGTGATTGGCATATTTTTTTTCACTTTTATCCAGATGTATGTGGCTATAGTCTTGGTCAAAGGGAAAAAAATCACAGGGGCTTTTCTTAAATCTTAAATTAATACCTTTTTTCCCAAGAATGCTATGATTTGGATATCTTTTGTTTCCTTTAGAGATATGTCATGTTCAAGTCACTTTTGACAATAATGACAAATGCATTATTTAATTTTATCACCTGGAATCTAGGAATTTAAAAAAATGGGAGGAGGTGACTCTATAGATTTCAAACCACCATGTTTCTACTCAAAGGAATTAAGGACAAGAAAAGCTAAGTAATGTTTCTAGGATATAGAGTTAGATAGTAACAGAGAAGGGAAAAAATAAAATCTCTTGGCCTTAAGCTGGAGACTCCACCTATTTCCTGTCTTCTTTCATCCAAGTCATGTAATTTTATCCATACGCACACAGAACTATATATACCCAACTTGTAAATATACGCAAATACACATAAATAGCACCACTTTTCTTCCTGACAGTCATGTTACTCTGACATTATCTTTTCCTAAATAATTTTTCAAACTTTTGCTAGTAAGTCAGAGAGACCAAGCCAGGCTCCAATGCATTCAATCACACACGCATCCAGTAACCAAGATCCAACATCTGCCATCCAGGGCATTGCTTAAATAGATGTCATATTGAAATCTGGTGTCCTGTGAGCAGCTGATGCAATTTTCCTCAGTCACAGGAATGAAACTTGGATAACATTTCTGGCTCTGAGAAATCCCCAAGTCACAAAGAAATGATTCCATTGACCTAGCAGCTTTGCACTCCCAATACAACATGTTCTCAAGCAGCTTCCCAAGGGAGAAAATAATGTGAGAGTTTTTAAGAGTGCCGAAAGCTTCCCCTCTAATCATCCTGTGTAGATTCCACTAGCATTCCAAGTTATCCCAGACAATCCCAAGAAAACTTTAGGGACTCAGTGAGGTTTTCTTAAACATTTTTTCTGCCTGAAGACACTAACAATAAGCAGCTTCAAATAATAACATTGCTATTTGGATGTGAACACAACTTTTCAACTGCCATTTCTGTCACAAGACAACTATACAGCTCAAAGAAGCCCTCCCTGAAAAATACCCAATAGGGTACTGCTTTTTTTTCTTCCCCCCCCTCTTTTTTTTTTAAAAGGCGGGAAGTCAGAGTACTGGCGTGTTTGGGGCTCATTACTTTAAAATCTTCTGTTTAATTCATGCCTAAAAGCAGAAGGGGGGGGCTGGCCTTTGGGGAAGGAAGAAAATTCCTGATGAGTGGATTTGTCAGTAATATGACCAGCTGCAAAAGAGTCTGGAATATAGAGGTCATCAATGGCCAAAGGTTACAGGGGGTGACTGCGTTCTAGCTATTGGTGAGATCCTCAGCCACCAAGACAGGACTAGCAACCTGACTAGCGGCCTTAGCTTAGTTGAAAGCACCTAAACTTGCAGTGAAACTAATGGTGTGCTGAAGCTTGCCTGTAGCAGCTTACAGGGGCCAATTGTTAAATTTTGTGAACCCATTGATGTTACCTTAGTAGCTTAAAATTGACTACGGTGGGAGTATTTACACCATGGAAATTGGCACATGCTACTAATTACACTTTTGTTTCTCAGAGAACTTGTTGTTAAACATTTACCTACACATCATAGAGACAGACAAACCTGACTTAAATTCCTACCTCTGCCACTTATGACATAGGAATTTGAAGAAGCAAGATCCTCTGGCTTTGGTGTCCTGATATGTAAATTAGGAATGGTAATCACATTTCATTACACTGTTGTGAGAATTAAATTAGGCATTGTGCTTAGCCAGATTTAGTGTTCATCAGATGTATTATTTATTCATTAAATATTAATAGAGTATATATTTTATGCTAGGAACAATGACTAGTGCTAGAGAATCAAGGATAAATAGATGGATTGGCAAAGACCTTGAGTGGATGCAGAACACAGATTAAATATTAACTACAATATACTTTGCAAAGTACTGTACTATGAGGTGCAAATGATCAAGGCTGGGGCAGAGATGAAGGAGGCATCATTGTAAATATTCCTTTAAAAGAGGTACTAATGCTTCATGACAGGTGAATATTTGTCCAGCCATTTCTAGACATGCTAAATCATGGATATTTTTATATTTGAAAAGGTAGAGCATCAGAATTCCTGAGAATAGGTGGAAAGCAGGGCAACACTCTAGAGTTGATGAAATATCTGTTTGTAGGTTATAATTCCAGGAGCATGGTTCTCTACCTCAAAATGCAGTCTTCACTGACTGTCATTCTATCATTACAGTTGAGTCCTTTGGGTGTTGAATTTGTGGTCCCCTGGAATTGCCCTCTAAAAGGCAATGGTTTCTCTGAGACTCACAACTTGCTACATTATTGTATCAATCTGTAGCTATCAGAAAAGGAAACAGAAGCTAACAGTCCTTCAGGATTACATTGCTCTTATTTTATCACAACAACACTGCCCTGAAAAAGGTACTTTTCTCTCCACTCTGCTGAAGAAGAAGCTGATGTTCAGAGGCTAAATTATGAGCTCAATATGGAACTGACATCCAAACTCGGGTCTGCTGAGTCATGAACATTAACTTGATCTTAACATTTAATCATTATGACAACATTATGAGGTGCTATTATGAACCTCATTGTATGAATGAGAAAATCGGAGAGTAGAGAAGTTTAGTGTTTTGCCAACTATTAAGTGACATAGTCTCAACCCATGTTCTCTTTGATCAACAGCATACTTCATATTTTTGTTACTACTTTAGCAGGGATCCATTTACAACCTAATGAGCACAGGAGTGGTGCTGCTATAGTATGGATTCCTCAACAGAGAGGGATTAGGGTGAGGGATGAGGAGAGAGGAAAGGGGCATGGGACACTGAAAGACATCAAAGTCAGCTTAGTCTGTCCCAGTATTTGCTAAAGAATGATGGTCATAGTGAAGCACTTGTCATTTCAATATGAGAGAATCATGTAAATGATAGTTAAGAGTACAGATTGGCTTTGAGCTTGCATTGGTATGATCCACATGTTTTATGATAAATATTATTTTTGCACAGTTTCTGTGCAAAGCATTGTAGCATTATTTGAAAACTTGTAAATCATTTGAGGAAAAAGATAGAAAATGTTAAAAATATAAAGGAGAACGGGTAAAGATGCTCTGTAAAATATGGTAAATTTTCAATAATTGCACTACCTGTGAGGCAGCGTAATGTTATTTGAAAGCGGTCTTTGATTAGTTGTAATTGGATATAGAAAACTCTACATATGTAGAAAAAAAGTTTAAAAAAAGAATTAAAATTGATATGCTAAGAAAGGAGAGAAACAGAATCACATAAGATACTCAAAACTACAAAAGGCAACAAAAGTGTGGAAGACAAAAGTAAGAAAAAGAACAAAGGCAACAAATAGAAAATAGCAACAAATATGGTAGATATCAAACCTCAATAATCACTTTAAACATCAGTACCTAAATACACTAATTAGAAGACAGAGACTGCCTGAATGGGTCAGAAAACAAAGATACAATTGTATGTTGTCTACAAGAAACTCATTTTAAGTAAAAGACACAGATAGATTAGCCATAAAGGGATAAAGAGAAATATGCCATGTAAACACTAATCAAAAGAAAGCAACAGTCACTATATTAACTTCAGACAGAGCAGATTTTTAGTGCAAGGTAGTTGTTAGGGATAAAGAGAAACATTACAATAAACAATGGGGTGCATGTATTTTTTCGAATTATGGTTTTCTCTGGATATATGCCCAGGAGTGTGATTGCTGGATCATATGGTAGCTCTATTTTAGTTTCTTAAGGGATGTCCATACAGTTCTCCATAGTGGCTACACCACCAACAGTACAGGAGGGTTCCCTTTTCTCTACACCCTCTCCAGCATTTATTGTTTGTAGATTTTGTTTCATGATGGCCATTCTGACTGGTGTCAGGTGATAGCTCATTGCAGTTTTGATTTGCATTTCTCTAATAATTAGTGATGTTGAGCATCATTTCATGTGCTTTTTAGCCATCTTCATGTCTTCTTTGGGGAAATGTCTATTTAGATCTTCTGCCCATTTTTTGATTGGGCTATTTGTTTTTTTGATATTGAGTTGCATCAGCTCTTTGTATATTTTGGAGATTAATCCCTTGTCGCTTGCTTCATTGGCAAAAATTGTCTCCCATTCTGAGGGTTGTCTTTATGTTTTGTTTATGGTTTCCTTAGCTGTGCAAAAGCTTTTAAGTTTCATTAGGTCCCGTTTGTTTATTTTTGTTTTTATTCCCATTTCTCTAGGAGGTGGGTCAAAAAGGATCTTGCTGTGATTTATGTCAAAGAGTGTTCTGCCTATGTTTTCCTCTAAGGGTTTTATAGGGTCTGGCCTTACATTTAGGTCTTTAATCCATTTTGAGTTTCTTTTTGTGTATGGTGTCATGGAGTGTTCCAATTTCATTCTTTTACAGGTGGCTGTCCAATTATCCCAGCACCACTTATTGAAGAGACTCTCTTTCTCCAATGTATATTCTTGCCTCCTTTGTCATAGATTAGGTGACCATAGGTGCTTAGGTTTATCTCTGCACTTTCTATCCTATTCCACTGATCTATATATTTTTTGTGTGCCAGTACCATACTGTTTTGATGACTGTAGCTTTGTAGTATAATCTGAAGTCAGGAAGCCTGATTCCTCCAGCTCCTTTTTTCTTTCTCAAGGCTGCTTTGGCTATTTGTGGTCTTTTGTGTTTCCAAACAAATTATAAGATTTTTGTTCTAATTCTGGGAAAAATGCCATTGGTAATTTGAAGGGATTGCTTTGGGTAGTATAGTCATTTTGGCAACATCGAGTCTTCCAATCCAAGAACATTGTATATCTCTCTATCTGTTTGTGTCATCTTTGATTTCTTTCATCAGTGTCTTATACTTTTCTGAGTACAGGTCTTTTACCTCCTTAGGTAGGTTTATTCCTAGGTATTTTATTCTTTTTGATGCAAGGGTAAATGGGACTGTTTCCTTAATTTCTCTTTCTGATCTTTGTTGTCAGTGTATAGGAATGCAAGAGATTTCTGTGTATTAATTTTGTATCCTGCAACCTTACCAAACTCATTGATGAGCTGTAGTAGTTTTCTGGTGGCATCTTTAGGATTTTCTATGTGTAGTATTATGTCATCTGTAAACAGTGACAGTTTTACTTCTTCTTTTCCAAATTGTATTCCAACTTGTATTCCTTTCATTTCTTTTTCTTCTCTGATTGCTGTGACTAGGACTTCCAAAACTATGTTGAATAAAACTGGCAAGAGTGGACATCCTTATCTTGTTCCTGATCATTGAGGAAATGCTTTCAGTTTTTCACCATTGAGAATGATGTTTGCTGTGGGTTTGTCATATATGGCTTTTATTATGCTGAGGTAGGTTCCCTCTGTGCCCAGTTTCTGGAGAGTTTTTATCCTAAATGGGTGTTGAACTTTGTGCAAAGCTTTCTCCACATCTATTGACATGATCATATGGTTTCTATTCTTCAGTTTGTTAATTTGGTATATCACATTGATTGATTTGCGTATATTGAAGAAACCTTGCATCCCTGGGATAAATCCCACTTGATCATGGTGTATGATCCTCTTAATGTGTTGTTGGATTTGGTTTGCTAGTATTTTGTTGAGGATTTTGTGTCTGTGTTCATCAGTGATATTAGCCTGTAATTTTCTTTTTTAAAATATCTTTGTCTGGTTTTGGTATAAGGGTGATGGTAGCTTTGTAGAATGAGTTGGGGAGTGTTCCTTCTTCTGCAATTTTTTGGATAAGTTTCATCAGGATGGCTGTTAACTCTTCTCTAAATGTTTGATAGAATTCACCTCTGAAGCCATCTGATCCTGGACTTTTGTTTGTTGGAAGTTTTTAAATCACAGTTTCAATTTCAGTACTTGTGATTGGTCTATTCATATTTTCTATTTTTCCCTGATTCAGTCTTGGAAGATTGTACCTTTCTAAGAATTTGTCCATTTCTTCTAGGTTGTCTATTTTATTGGTGTATAGTTGCTTGTAGTAGTCTCTTATGATCCAGCACTATTTACAATAGCCAGGACATGGAAGCAACCTAAATGTCCATCAACAGAAGAATGAATAAAGAAGATGTGGTACATATATACAATGGAATATTACTCAGCCATAAAAGAGAACAAAACGATGCCATTTGCAGCAACATGGATGGACTTAGAGGTTGTCATACTAAGTGAAGTAAGTCAGACAGAAAAAGACAAATATCAATATTGTATGATAGCACTTATATGTGGAATCTAAAAAAAAAAAAATGGGTACAGATGAATTTACCTACAAAACAGAAATAGAATTCCAGATGTAGAAAACAAACTTATGGTTACCGGGGGTAAGCAGCAGGTAGGAAAGGGAGAAATCGGGGGATTGGGATTGACATATACACACTACTATTTATAAAATAGATAACTAATAAGGACTTACTGTATAGCACTGGGAAGTCTACTCAGTACTCTGTAATGGCCTATATGGGAAAAGAATTTTTAAAAGAGTGGATATTTGTGTATGTATAAGTAATAAAGGGTCAGTACTTCAAGAACATATAACAGTCTTTACTGTATATATGCCTAACAACAGTGTCAAAATACATGAGGCAAAAACTGATAGAACTGCAAAGAAAAATAAATGAATCCACTACTGAAGTCAGAGACGTTAGCATGCCTCTAACAGAAATAGACCTGGCAGGCAGAAAATCAGTAAGGGCTGAGTTGAACATAACAGCACCATCAATCAATTGGATATAATGCACATCTATAGATGGTTTCATCCAAAAACAGCAGATTACACATTCTCTCAGACTTCATGGAACATTCACCAAGATAGACTACATTCTGAGCCATAAGACACATCTCAACAAAGTTTAAAAATAGAAATAATACAATGTCTGCTTTCAGACCACAGTGGAATTAAACTAGAAATAACAGAAAGTTAGCTGGAAAATCCCCAAATAATTGGATATTAAACAACACGCTTCTCAATAGCACATGGGTCAAAAAAGAAATCTCTAGAGAAATTAAAGAATATTTTGAAAAAAATAAAAATGAAAACACAATTTATCAAAATTTGTGGAATGCCGTGAAAACAGTGCTTAGAGGGAATTTTATAGCGTTTAATGCATACATTAGAAAAGAAGAAGGTTGTAAAGTCAATAACTGAAGCTTCCACTTAGAGATACTAAAAAAAGAATGCAAATTAGATACAAAGTAAGCAGAAGAAGATAAATAATAAAAAATGGAGATAAAATCAATGAAATTGTAAAGAGGAAGTCAGTAGAGAAAATCAGAGGAATCAAAAGCTGGTTTCTGAAAAGGTTAATAAAATGTATAACCCTCTAGCCAGACTAAGAAAAAAAAAGAGAAGACACAAATTACTAATACCAGAAATGAAACAGGGAACATCACTACAGATCCCATGGATGTTAGAAGATAAGGAATACTATGAACAAATCTATGCCCACAGATTTGAAAACCTAGATGAAATGAACCAATTCCTTGAAAGACACAATCTGCCAAAACTCACACAAGAAGAAATAGACTATCTAAATAGGCTAATATCTAGTGAAGAAATTAAATCAATTATTAGTAACTTTCCAAAACAGAAAAAAAAAAAATACAGACCAGATGGTTTCACTCGTGAATTCTACCAAATATTTAAGGAAGTATTATTCGAATTGTCTACAGTCTTTTCCAGAAGACAGAAACAGAGGGAATACATACTAACTTTTTGTGTGGGGGCAGCATTACCCTGATACCAGACAAACACATTACAAGAAAAGAAAACTATAGACCAAATCCTTCGAGAGCATAGATGCAAAAAATTCTCAACAAAATATTAACAAATCAAATCCAACAATGTATGAGAAGTAGTATACACCACGACCAAGTGGGATTTATCCCAGGTATTCAAGGCTTGTTCAGTATTTGAGAATTGATTAATATAATCCATCATATGAATAGACTCAAAACCACATGATCATATCAATAGATGAAGAAAAAGCATTTGACAAAATTCACTAGTCTTTCATGATTAAAAGCTCTTAGCAAACCAGGAATAAAGGGGGAACTTCCTCAACCTGATAAAGAATAGGCTACAAAGCACCTATAACTAACATCATACTTAATAGTGAGAAACTCAAAATTTCTCACTATTATCAGGAACGAGACAAGTATGTCCTCTCTTACCACTTCTTTTCAACACTGTACAAAAAAATCCTAGAAAATACAATAAGACAAAAAAGGTATACAGATTAAGAAAGAAGAAATAACACTGTCTTTATTCACAGAAGACATGATTGTTTATGCAGAAAATCTGAAAGAATAAACCAAAAATTCCCCTCCTGGAACTAACAGGCAGTTAGGTTGCAGGATATATGAACACCATTCACTTTCCTATATACCAGAATGAACAAGTGGAATTTGAAGTTAAAACACATTATTATACTCATTAGTACTCCTCAAAGTGAAATACTTAGGTGTAAATCTAACAAAATATGAATAAAGTCAATATAAGGAGAACGACAAAACTCTGATAAAGGGCTAAATATATGGAGTGATATCCATGGAAATATTCATTGATGGGAAGACTCAGTATTGTTAAGATATCAATTCTTCCCAACTCGATGTATGGATCAACACAGTCTCAATCAGTATCCTGGCACGTTTGTTGTGGATATTGGCAAACTGATCTCTAAAGTTTATATGGAGAGGCAAAAGACCCAGAAAAGCCAACTCAGGGAGTATGTGGGAAACCTCTCTACATTCCTCTTAATTTTGCTGTGAAACTAAAGCTACTCTAAAAATAGTCTTTTAAATATGGGCAAAAGACCGAACAAACACGTCGCCAAAGAAGATATACAAATGGAAAGTAGCATACGAAAATATGCTTAACATTATATGTCATTAGGGAATTGCAAATTATAACAACAAAATACTACTATACACCTATTAGAATTGTCAAATTCCAGAACACTGACAACACCAAACGCTGATGAGAATGTGGAGTAACAGAAATAGTCATGTGTTGCTGGTGAAAATGCTAAATGATACAGCCACTTAGATGGTTTAGCAGTTTCTTTCAAAATTAAAACATTTTTTACTACATAATCCAGTAATCACACTCCTTAGTGTTTACCCAACTGAATTGAAAACTTTTGTCCACTCAGAAACCTGCACACAATGTTTATAGTAGCTTTATTCATAATTGTCAACACTTGAAAGCAACCAAGATGTCCTTTGGTATGTAAATGGTAACTGTGGTACAGCCAGATAATGGAATGTTATTCAGCACTAAAAAGAAATGAGCTATCAAGCCATGAAAAGACACAGAAGAATCTCAAATGCATATTATTAAGTTAAAGAAGCCAATCTCAAAAGGATACATACACAGTGTATGATTATAAGTATATGATAGTCTGGAAAAGGTAAAACAGAGACAGAAAAGTATCGGTGATTGCCAGGAGTTAGGGCAGAGGGAGGGATGAACAGGCAGAACCCAGAGGACTTTTAAGGCAGTGAAACTATTTTGTATGATACTACAGTGGTGGATATGTGTCATAAATTTGTCCGCATCCACAGAATATACAACACAAGGAGTGAACCCCAGTGAAAACTGGACTCTGGATAATAATAATGTGTCAATGGAGGTTCATCAATTATAACCAATGAACCACTGTGGAGCAGGATTTCCATGGTGGTGGAGATGGTGAGCGTGTGGGGACAACGGGTATGTGGGAACTTTCCGAACTTCCTACTCAATTTTGCTGTAAACCTAAAAGTGCTCTAAAAAGTAAAACTTAGTAATTAAATATATTTGTAATTTATACCTAGCCCATTTTGAATTTGTTACCAAAAGATTAATAATAGTCTTCAGTGCCTATGGCATATTGTAAATAGTTCAGATTTATACAGTATGTATGTATGTGTGTATATATAAATTATCTGTTGAGTATAGTATTTTATCATATAATCAATATACTATTGCAACATCAATATATCATATATAGCTGTATTATTGTCTAGGATAGATGTAATATATGTTACAAAATTATATTATTATAGTATATATGTATATATAAGGAATGTAAATAAGCCAATTATATTCATGTGACTATCCTAAAACTTAGGCTTTAATTCGGGCTTTTAAAAATTTAAGTAAATGGTAATAATTATAAATAATAATTTATAAAGGGCTGTAAATTGGAAAAGCATGTTCTCTTCTTGCCAGCACTACCCTAGAGGTCTTTAAGGTAGGATCATTTTCCATTTCTATTTTTAAATAAGTAAACAAAGTCATGGGAAGGTGAGTAACTATCTCAGAGCTACACAGAGTTTCATAAGTTCGGCTAAGTTTAGACCTAGCCATCTGTGAGCTTGAGAACTGTATAAGCCCAACTGGCTAGCTGTGTTGCTCTGAGTCCCTCACACTCAGGGCTGCCTCTTGCTCCTCTTTCAGGTGTGAGGGTTGCTTTATGAAATCTCTAGGTTCCCTTCCAGTCCTCATTATCTATGTGGCTAGTAGGATGGAAAAGAGCCAATGCATAAATGTAAGAGAAAGGGACCCTTTTCACCATTCGACTAACACAGGATGTAAAGTTCAGAGGGAGAACTGCCCTAGGGTTGGCTTTATCAGCAAACTTCCCAGCTCCTTCATCCCTTCCAGCTCCCATACTCACATAGGCAGAGTAGCACGATAATCAGAGGATGAAGTGGGAGTGACATCACATCGAGGGTATAGTTTGAAGAATCTCCTCTTGTCAACAAAGACCCAAGACCCTGTAGATATTACCTTAACAGAAAATCTTCTCTCCAACGAGAGATTTTCTAAAACCTCTTCTCTCCAGCAAAGCTCCACTAAGCTAAAATCTTTCCAGTTTGTTTATACAAGGCTTTAGGGCTACAAAGTCTATCAAGTCCTGAATGATCTCCTTTCAGTGCTCATCGTCAGCCTGTAAGATGGACAAGAAAAGAACTGTAATTCCATTTTACAGTTGAAAACTAAAGAATTGAAGAAAAGTAAGCATTTGTCCAATGTCACTGTAACAGTAGTCAGTGGGAGAACTGAAATTAGAGTTCAGGTTTTCTGACTCTCAGTCAAGTGCTCTTTCCATGGCATGGGAAGTATTTGACTTACAGACTGTTTTAATAGGTGGAGAACTAGAGAAACCAAGGCATGCCCATGGGTACTATGGCTGCCATTCTGTCTTTCAAAGCTACCAATGAGAGAATTGGGGCCCAGAAAGATTAGGAGCGGGTGTAATTTCCAGTCTGAGGTAGTGGGTCTCAGCTTTTCACAAGCCTCCTACGTCCACAGGTGAAGCCTCTTGCCATGCTCATTTCCAAAGATAGAAAGCGATTTGTTTTTTCCCTCTCTGAAATAAAACAAAACAAAACAATATATACATTACTAGTCAACCAACTCAGGGCAGAGCAGAGCAAGGTTCTTATGCCCTTGCATTTGTTTAAACTTTCCTCAGGTGCTGAGTGGGAAGCTCATGATCAATGACCTGGAGGTTCAAGTACACACAGAGACACAAAGCCATTTCAAAAAGGAATCTGAGGGCTTTGTGCGCGGTAGAGAACAGTGAATATGCTCGGTGAGGCATACCAGTCTTGCAAACAGAGAAAGGAATGGAGGGAGCAGCACACGGGGTGGTATGTGCCTCCACACTGTTGTCAGCAGACCTTGGATCCAGAGACAGCAGGAGACAGGCTTTCTCTTTAGAGAAAAGACAGCTGGTGCCCCTGAGTGTTTGCCTGGTAAATAGCAGCCGGAGCCATGTGAGGGAGTGATGCCCCCTTTATACAGGTCTGCGTAACATCTTTCCTTTCCAGTGGGGAGACCAGAGAGGCAGCCCTGCTCTTGAGTTATAAGCATAAACATTCCTTCCCTGGATGCATTAAGCGCCACGAGGGGGTCATCTTTTCTACTCCCTCCTAAAATATTTTGTTTTCCATCTCTCCTTTCTTTTCCATGTTGCTTTAAGAAAGATCCAAAACTTCCTTCCTGCTGTCCTTAGCTGCTTTTCACTGTTGTGTCAAACCACAGCCTAAATTTAAACTATGGCCCAGGAGTGGGAACTAACTGGTGGTTATGGGTGTGGCCTCATTGTTGCCTTGGAGACAGTGACCTTCAGCCAATCCTTTAACCTTTTCTACAGGTAAAATGAGGATACCTCTGTGTTTCATCACAGATGCATCACAGATGCATCACATCTGAGGAAGAGCCTTCTGATTTACTCTCCTTCGTGCTGTTCTCATTTATCCAGCTAAAAGACAGCTAGATTAATCTTCCTAAATTACAGCATTTATCATAACACTCCTCTTTCCAGAAACCTGAAATATTTTAGTGTTCCACCCTTTGGCTCTCACATAAAGAATTAACCTCTTATCCTGGCTTCTGGTGCCTCCAAGGTCTGGCCTCAACGTATCCTTTTAGTCTTCTTACCCATTCTTTCATCGTAAACCTGACTGACCTACTTGTTTTCTTAAATTTTCCTGTCACATTCTTCCTTCTACACTTTGGCTTGCATTAGTCCCTTACTACTAGGAATGGCTTCTTCATTGCTGTCAACTTATCTGACTTCTTCTGATCTATGTTCAAGGTCCAGCTAAACATCTTCTCTACGAAGCCTTTCTGAATTTCTCCAGACCACATCACTGCTCCCTGTTCTGAAACTACGAGATATCTTCTCTACTTATATGACACTTCCTAGCCTTGAGTTTATCATTTTAGTCTCTGTGTTGTTGCTTTTAATGAACCATGCTCATTATGTCATTGGCCCACATAAAAAAACAAAACAAAACAAAAAACACTTCATATGCCAACACCCAATGGAAAGCAGTGTCAAATGTACAGTATGGATATTGTTGGGAACATAGTTCGGTATATTTCACAGTGTCGGTTCCATGCTGGCCCGTGGGAAAAATGTCTCTCAGTCCTCCAAACCAAGAAGAGCTGGGCTTCTCCTGAGCTGCCGTTTTGTTTTTATCTTGTGGTCATCATGAGTCATGTCTCCTTCTTTTCACAGGCTCAGAGCCAGGATTGCAGCCCACCAAAAGTAACAAGATTTAATAGCATATATTTGGGGGGGGAGGAGGTGGTAACAGCCTTAACTCCAGCTTCTTATTTTTCTTTCCTATCTTTATTTATCTTTCCTCCAGTTTTCTCCCTTATTTCTGCTATAATCTGGTAATTTTGTATATCTTTGTGAAAAGGTTCAAATTGTTTTTGGAAATGGATGAGGATTTATATGAATGTAAAACAAGTAATGTCTTTCATTATTTTTTATCTTTAAATGGTGCACGCATCTTAAGTATAGAGCTTGATAACGTTTTACACATGTATTCACCTATGTAATCCCCACCTAGATCAAGATACATTGGGTTGGCCAAAAAGTTCGTTCAGGTTTTCCGTAAGAGCCTACAGAAAACCCGAACCAACTTTTTGGCCAACCCAGTAGAGTCTTCTACAACCCCAGAAGGCACCACTTACTTTTATTACTAATTTAACTTTTTATGTCTGTCAAGGTGTCTTGGCTCCCCACCTATACTGAGTAGTGTTTGAGAATAAGGACTCTATGTATTTCCCTGTGCATGGTAGGTAATCAAGAAATAGTTATTGATTGAAATAAAGGACTTGTTTCTAATGAGGGAGGTCTCTAAGGCACAGTACAGATCCAGAACACAATGTGCAGTAGAGGTGTTCTGTTTGTCCCTGGGTCTCTAGTCTCTGACACAGGGCCTGGTATATTGTAAACCCTAAATGCATATCTATCAACTGAAATCTTTTCGTATCTCTCACTGTGTCCATTTGAAGGAGCTGTAGTTTCCTATTTCTGGAAATCAGGCTGCAAACTTTCCCATGATATCACTGGGCATTTTCCTTGGATGGCATATCACTGCTGCTCCCTTCCTGCCTTCTAAATGAATGGAAAGAACAGGGTACCCTACAGAATACTTGCCAACTTGAGTTAATAAGCTCTGCCACAATTACATACCCTCCTGTCTCAGAATTCCTCATGGTTTGCTCCTTGATTCTTGAACTTGTATGGAAAGATCTCTTTCTATACATGGGGAAAAGCATTTGCACTGGGTGAAGAGTATACAGTTGACACCAGCTTCTTCTTTTCTGCCTAGCTATAATTTGGCAAAGAGAAATCTGTAGAGGGGAATGAGAAGATTCTTCTCCTCTTTGTACCTAAGACTGCTTATTCCTGGACACTGAGAAGAGAATAGTCTTGATTGAGAATTTATTTTGGAGTGAATATTTCCACAGCCAGTGAAGGAGGGGGAAAAAAACAGCATATATTATTAGCAATAATGGAAATAATACAAATTTTTCAAGAATAATTTAAATTTATTTTAGTCTTCAACCTCTAGGCCATCTGGTAAAGAATCTGGTCCCAGAGCAAAAGCTGAATGGCAAAGAAATTGGGAACAGTTATTCTGATGGAAAAATAGGCCAAGGGGAAGAAAAGAAATCATAGAAGTAGAAGACCAGTGGACCTGGTGACTTGAATGATGAGTGTGGCCTATTTATACCTAGAAATTCACCCAATTTCCTGAGGCCCAAGTTTCCACCATTGTAAATTGAAGGATTGTACAACCATCCTTTTGGTCTCTTTTCAGTTTACAAAAGAAAAAAACCTCTGTTTTTATGTTCAGGATTTATTTCTCTGAGAGTATCAAAACCACATGATTAACAAATATCAGTGTTCATTTTCATTGATTTCTTTTTTTCTCTGAAAATAAAATGACTTCCCTTTATTTGTGGAAAGTGACCAAGAAAGCAAGTACTATTTAATAGTGAGTCCTACAGTTCTTTCAGCTGACAGAATACCAGTAGGTTTGTGCCTCGTGTGATGATCTTAATCAGGATTTCTTTTCTCTGAAGATAGAACTTTTGTTGGTGGAGAGTTAAAGAACCTTTTGTAGCAAGCTTCCTTAAAGGAGGCAAGGGAGGTGGAATTTACATATTTTAGTCCCGATGAAATATAGCTCAATCTTTGCAAAGTGAATTGTATGTTTTCTTTGGAAAAAAACTAATTAGCTCAGGCCAGAGATTCAGAAGTCTGGCTCCAATTTATAGCTGTCAAATAGCATGGTTAATATTTCTTAGCACAATATATCTTGTATTCCTAGCTTTCTGTTACTAATCTGCTTTAAAACATAAAAAGGCAGATGGGGAAAGGTAATACTACTCACTTTGGGTATTGGAGTGTTTTGTGATATCATTAAGTATTTACAAATAATATTCCTCTTCTTTCAGAAAGCTTCCAAATATTAGTGGTAATCTTTGGCTACTATATTTATATTTTATGCATAGACATTCAGTGCCATGTAAGTATTCATTCTATGAGTACTGCACTCAGGGAGGGTATTGATATTTATTGATACCTACTATGGGCCAAGAATTGAACTAGACCCTTTACATATGTCTCATTCATTTTACTCTCAAAACAAGCCTGCAAAGTAAGTTATAATCCTCATTTATTCAGCAAACATGTATTGAAGACCCACGTGTGGCAGGGAATATGCAGGGCAGCAGGTGTGTGGTGGTGAACAGTATAAATTCCCTGCCTTCATGGACACGAAGAGGGTGATAGGGAAGATAAACTATAAAGGAGTCAATCGGCATAATCAGTATACTACTGTAAATTGTGATCCATCCTATAAAGAAAATAGAAAAGGGCATTATGACAGAGAACAACAGGAAGAGATGATCTAGGACCAGTGGTCAGAGAAGTCCTCTTTGAAAAGCAAGGACCTCAAAGGCGAGAAGGGGCCAGCCATGGGACAAGCTATGGAAGAGTGTTCCTGGTGGAAGAAACTGCACATGTGAAGTCCACAAGGTGGGAAAGAGCACAGTGGACTTAAGTCATTGAAAGGAGACCTGTGTGGCAAGTCCCCTAAGTGAGAGGCAGAAAGTGGGCTCTGACAGGGATCAGAGGCTCAGAGAGGTCAAATAAAATCTCCATTATCACCCAGCAATTAAGTGGCAGAGCCAAGAATGGAAGTCACCTGCATGATTCCATTTTACTTGCCTTGTGTAAATATAGGAAAACGAATTCAAACTATTCCTTTTAGTTGTTGTTAATTTTGCTACTTTAACATTTTAGTCTTTAAAATTGTAATCCAGTTCCATACCAGTCTCTCTAGCTTTCTGGAGGTGTAGCCATGGGTTGGACACAGTCGACTAACAAGAACTTCTAGAAGCCCAAGACCTGCCTGCTTCCTGGATGTCTTAGTTGTGGATGCCCTGGTGTGCTTCACTGTTGTATGAATGAATATTTCTAACAGTGAGTCAGTCTTTGCAGCTACGGCAAGGGTCTGTCTCAGAAAAGCCTGTGAAACATGCACGATGTGTAGAGAGGAGGAAACTTTGTTCAGGCGTCTCTCTGTAAGGGAAATGGTTTGTTTGGCTTCTCTATTCTGGTCACTAGAATCCTGATGGCCGTTGATAATGCTTGACATGTCTTTGAAGTCACCTGGCACAGTCATTTTTTTGGATCTCATGAAACGGAAGGATTACTTAGCAAAGACTGAGCCCACTGTTTGGAACAATCTCTGTGCTCTTTATTAAGTAATTAAGCATAAAGTCATCCGACTAGAAAATGGTTCTCTCGGTAACCCCAGTCCCTCTTCCTTGGGAAGGTGCCAGGCTTAACCAAGACCAGGAAAAGGAAATCCCTCTTCCCAGGTACTGGTTCCCATCTCTTGTCATCCATGGTATCTCTCAAGCAGAAGCAGTGAGTTCCATTGCTTCAAGTTCAGATTTTCAAGTAAAACATCTGTGTTGATGTAATTTGGGCTATTTCTGTTCCTAATTGCTAGAGCTCAGACCTGTGTGTTCTGGAACTTAAGGAAATGTGATTATTTGCCAGCAACCGACAGCAGCTGCCTGCTAACCCTCTAGGGTGACTGCTGCTCTCAGCGAAGGCTGCGGTGGGTAGGGTTTTGTACACCACCCTGAACTTTAGTGACCAGAAAACAACTTCTGGTGTTAGTAAAACATAGCTTCTGGTTTGATAGAACGTCAAGAAATACTTTCCTTGACCCTGTTCCTTTTAATTCATGTACCAAGTGACTTTGACCTGATATAAGGGAACTCTGTACCTCTTTCCTTGTTTATGATTGAAGCCTGTGAGCTAGTCACTTAAGTTATACCTTTGTGCCTTGCTTCTCATTCTCTTTCTATTTTCACTAACTCTTCAACCTTTCACTTCATGTCACCACTCTTTGGACATATTCGGCTTCTCTGACTTTCAGCTTTGGCCCTACTTCTTGGAAGGGATCCATCTCCTGTCCATATGTTTTGCTGCTCCAGATGGCCAGCCCATGTCACCTGGGCCTCAACAATTCTTAAACGTGGGACAGTTTAACCAGCACCACAGCCTGCTTTCCCACCAGGAAAAATTAATCAAAATTTCCCACGGTACTTTCTGGCAGCATTGCCAAAGTGTATTTTTTTACTATTGGTTCTATGTGAGATAATCCATAGACAGATAACTACTTTTAAAATATGGTATAGAGACCTGGTGAATTCTGTTTCCTCTTGGCATTTCACAGTGTACATTATCAAAATAAACGCCCTATGAATTCTTGGAGGAAAAAATTAGTGTGTTTGACCACAGATTTTCCAAATCTATTTGACTGTGGATCCTATTTTCAAGTACTCATAATAATGCTCCCAGATAGTTAGTCTTCTAAGAATCATGATTTAGGAAGTATTATTGCCTGGTAGCTTCCTTTGTTCTACTATTAAATGTATTTCTATGTACAAAGGCTGGTGATTAGTATGTAACATTTTCCAGCCCTGTTTATGTGTGAGCTACACTCACCAATAATCTAGAACCTAAGCAAAAAACATTTAGGTAGAAGGAAAATCAAAGGACAAGTTGAAACCTTTAAATAGATATAAAATATAAACTGGTTTGCACATCTCAGGACCTCACCTCTGGACTTTTGAGGGGTACAGGATGCCTTCTCTACAATCCATTTTTCTCAAACCAACTCCAAACCTCTACCCTTCGAAACTAATACCTGGCGTAGGAGACACGGTTATCACATTCATTTCCAGTTTCCTCCCTAGTAACAAGATAAATATTCCGAGATCCAAGACTGTACAACAATACTGTCAGACCTTGATGGAATCAAAGCCTTTTTCTGCTTCCTATGACTATGGAAATAAAAGATAAAGTGTCAGGGAGGAGTGGAGCTACACCTGGAAAAGCGGTGTATCATTTTTTTCTAATTAAAATCATTCTGTTACAGATAAGTCAATTCTAAAGCAATTTTGGATAAATAAGTGAGCAAATAAATTTGTTGATGTTGTTAGAAGCCAGGTTCTCACCCAGGAAGAAGAGACCTAAAAATATGGAATGAGGAAAGGCAGTGAAGTACCTATGCTGATGAATTGGAGCTGGAATGCTGATGTGAACTCATAATTGTTACAATGTGAATACATATGTCTATATGCATGAATATATGCACATGTATATGTATGCATGTATTTATGTATGTGTATTTGTAGATTAGTGTATGTATTTGTCTATATACATACATATACTTCCTAGCTCTGCCTTCTGAAATCACCAAGAAGCAAAGACACTCCAGTTGGACACACCTAGTGCCCAGACCTTGGTCTCTAATACTATCTATCACTAAAAGGACTCCAACTCCTTGGAGAATCAGCTGATTCCAGGGCTAAGGCAGGGTAGGTATGATGAGCCTAGAATATCTTGCTGTTCCGGAAAGTAGGGAAGAGCTCAAAAAAAAAAAAAAAAAAAGGAGCGAGCGAGAGAGAGAGAACAGCATACCAGAAGAACAGAGAACCTGATGAATAGGCTCCTTTGGGCCAAATCTGGGGTGATTTGATCACGAGCATTATTTAGTACCTTAATAAATTAAGAACCATTAAAAATCTTAAATCCTGAGTCCATACAAATAATAAATAGATAAATAAATAAGTGGGAAAGAAGGGAGAAACCCTACTTATAGTAGGTTGCTAAGAGCCAATTCGTAAATGCAGAAGGTGTGCAGGAGTTGGAAAATTAGCATTTTGTAAACATTAATGACTGCTAAATTTTGATGAGCAGCTGGATATTTGCATCATCTTGAGTCATCTCTGCACAAACTGCTAATGAGTTTCAAGAGAAAAAAAATTGATATAGTGGTGAAATTAGGCAACACTTTGACTGGGGGATCAAAATTAATATCACCAATGAGAGGCAGAATGCCATTCATTGTGTATCTCCCAATATAATCTCACCTATGCTGTAGTCCAGCTGAGAATGTGTAACCTAAACCTAGTTATGAGAAAACATCAGACAAACCCAAAGTGAGAAGAAACATCCTTTTATTTAAGAAAAAGGGGATTATATTCTTCAAAAATGCTAGGGTCATAAGAGACAAAGTAAAATTGCAGAAATATTCCAGATTAAGGGAGACTAAAGAAACATGACAGCTACATAAACCACAAGAATCTAGACCAGATCCTGTAGTGGAGAAGGAGAAAGTGCTATGAGGGATATTATTGGCTCAAATGAAAAATTGAACTACAGAAGACAGATTAGATTTATGTCAGATTTATTAGATATATAACTTATATTAATGGAGGTTGATAACTATATTATGATTATTCTGAGAAAAATTCACACTGAAGTATTTAGGAGTAAAGGGCAGTGGGGTATGTAATAAACACAAATGTTTTAGGAAAATATATTATACATTCTATCTATCTATCTATCTATCCATCCATCCATCCATCAATCCATCTATACATCTATCTATCTATGTAACAACGATGAAGCTAATGGAATAAGATATTAATAACAGATGAATCTACATTTAAAGGTATATGGGTGTTCTTTATACTATTGTTATTCTTGCAGCTATTCTTTAAGTTTGAAACTATTTCCACATTTTAAAAAAAAGTTTTAAAAACTTTAAAAAATTGTTGTTACCAATTCCTTTATCATGTATGTTAGTATTTATGTTACATATAAAGACACTTATGTACACTTAGGCTTTCAGAGAGGAAAATAATAGCATAAATAAGAAATTTTAAAGAAATATTGCAAAGTGATATTCTCAGGACTCATGATTAAGACATTTTTAACAAGAGAGAACACCCATTTCTCAGAAAGCATAACAAATGGTTAAGCAGCTTACCAGAAGGCAGAAAGAAAAGGATGTTTGTTCTTAACTCTTGGACATTAGTTGACTAAGGCCTGGGAGGGTTTTCCACATAAGACATTTTGGAGGACCGTTCAAATGTCCTCCAATCTAGTCCTTGGAAAATTTATCTTAGATTCCTAGGGACAGGGACTCTATGAAATTGGGCAATCAAGGTTATTCTTTTTTAAGTCCAAGAAGAATTAAAATTTATCATTTTTCTGGGAACAAAGGCTTTCCGCATTTCATCCAAAGCATCACTCATAGCTCAGTTCAAGGAACTGGACCAGTGTGGGCAACCATGTGTCTCACGAGGTCAGTGCAGGCAGCAGTGAGAATGTGCTGAGCCATACAATCCCAGCAGTGGCGATGCAGATAGAAGAGATACAGGAAAGGGAGAGTGTCAAAACTGCTTTAGCAGCAGTACTGGCATCCACAAATGTGAAGGTAGAACTACCCAAAGCTCTATCTGGCAAAGGAAATATTCCTGCAATCCATGGAGTAAAAATCAGAGCCAAAGACTATTGTCCACACCGTGGTTGTCTTCTCTCACATCTTTTGAATGCTACCACCACCTCCCACCACCCCTAATCCAAGTTGCTCTGGCCTTGGTAGACAAGGTTCCATCTGCATTTAACAAAGAGCCTTAAGACCAACTTCTTTTACAACATCAATCCAAGTTAAGCAAGGGCTAGAATAGGGTTTTTCTGGATTTGGAATCACTTGTTCTCAGGATATTCCTCTTGGGAACATTACGGGGCTGTGTTGAGGGACAGGCCAAGAAAAGCCTTTCTGAGTGGTAGCCTCACTGAAGTTAGCAGAAGAGTCTGTTCTTTTTCGTTCAATGCCCTCCTTTATTCTGCAGATGCTGCCACAAATAGAATACACCTGTGCTCATGAAACATGTCCTGACACTTGTCCCCAAAATATCCACAGAATGTAGCACAGCAATGGCCACACCTTGCTGGGTTCTGTTTCAGAAAAGAATGAGCTGCAAGGCCTTACACTTTTGCCTAAGGAGCTGCTTCTCCTCTCCAAGTACATAATCTTGTGCATATGCTGTGCTGGAGAGAAATATTCTTTAACAGACTTCACAAGCATTAATATATCTAGGAGCCCTTAAGTTTGACTGAGTCTATTTATACATTCTCTGTGTTATTGCCTGCTCTGAACCAAATAGAAAGATGCAGAGATGTGCAATGTACAGACAACACCTGTTTTAAATATTGGAGATAGAATTAGGAACTGTAATCCTGGAACATTCTAACTGGAGGCACCTGGAGTTCACTGTGGCAATTCAGGAAGATGTACTCACACATCTTTGGGCAAATCTTAGAGGTACTATTGTGTAGAAACACCATCATCCAGAGGCAGAGAGAGGTTATGCTTTCCCTTTGGGAAATTGTACTCAGGTTCAGGTTGAGTTTGAAGTGATGGGAACAAGTTCCTATGAGAACTGCAATTCAAAACTTCTAGAGTTACTGTTTCCAGCAGGATGAATCCGTATGGTCAGGTCTCTGCGTCCCCGAAGTTACTGGTACAGGAAGGATGTTTTGAGCAAAGAGGAAAGGAATGAATTAGAATAAAATGGTTGTAGGATAGCTTCGAATTTGGGAAGTTTCTTTCTTAACTGTATCTTTAGTAGTACCATTTATCCACATACTCAGCAGAAAATTGTTAAACATACACTATGTTGCAGAAACTGTTTTGGAAATGTACAAAGATGAAGAAAGCACTTACCCTGACGTGGTTCTCAGTGACAAAACCCCAAAACAGACTATAATACAGCAATGCGCTGAGGTCAAAGATAGGGATTTGCACATGGAAACCTCAAGGGAGGCCAAGTAGTTTAGTCAAGAAGTTCTGGGAGAGCCTTTTGGTGGAGGAAACATGTCAGCTAGATGTTAAAGGATTTATAAGACTTCACCAAAAATAACCAAGACCAAGGCACCAATACGAGCATGTTCTAGACGTACAAAATGAGAAAGTAGTGGAAAGGACTTCAATAAGTGTCACAGATGCTCAAAGTTGATGGCGGGAGTGACAGAAAATTGGCCATTGGGAACAGAAATGACAGTCCTTATAGATCACAGTAAGGAAGCTTCTACTGTTGCCATAGAAGGTGTAGATTCAGCAGAGGGCATTACGCTGAGACTCAGTTGTCTGTTTCTTTCACTAGAATATGAAGAATGAATTTTAGAATGACAGGACTATAGATGGGAAGGCTGCTGCATGATTCTCACAGCAAAGTGGCCAGAATCTGGACAACATAAGTAGGAGTAGGGATTGAGGGGAAGGCAGATATTCCCAGCAGGAGTTAGTAATAAATCAGTGCAGGGCAGGAGGACACATTGATGAGGGAAAAGTAGATCCAGTCCTAATTCTGCTTTTCTCTGTTGTGTAAATTAGGGAATATTATTCCAATACTCTGTAAAATGGGTATAGCAAAATCTAGAGTATTTATTTGCATTTCATATCTTAAAATAGGCCAAGATCTTTCCTACCTTGGGATCTTTGCACTTACTAGTTCCTCTGCCTTGAATAAGAAATGTTCTGTTTTTTAACTTCTGCTGATTTTTTCTTGACCTTTAGGTCTAGGTTAAAAGGTCACCTCAGAGTGGCTTTCCATGATGACTCTATGTAAGTGAGTCCCCCACCACCTTTTTTATTATTCTCTTTTCCTCTGCCCTGCCATAGTCTTCCAGATAGGTAATGTCATTTCATATAATACTATTATTTGTTTATCTGTTGGCAACAACCATTCCTTTTTTGTTTTCTAAAGCATTTCCAATGCTCTCACACAGTAGTCATTCAATGAATAGTGATTGAACAGAGCTGCCACTAAGCAGTGTGTTGAACCAGAATAAGAAAGCATATGTTATGAGTTGAATTGCATCCCCACAAGTGGGTATGTTGAAACCTTCATCACCAGTACCTTAGAATAAGATTTTTTTTTGGAAAAATGGATTTTTATAAGGGTACCCTAGTTAAAACGAGATCATTAGGATAGATTTTTATCCACTATGACTAGTATTCTGATAAGAAGGGACACTTGGACACAGAGAGACATGGAGGGAAGATAATGTGAAGAGATCCAGGGAGAAAGCCATCTATGAACAAGGAATGCCTGAGGCTACTAGAACCTAGGTGAGATCCCAGGAACAGATCCATTAGTACTGCTTTCAGAAGGAACATGGCCCTGCTGACACCTTGATTTTGGACTTTTTGCCTCCAGAACTATGAGATCATAAATGTTGTTCTCCTAAGCCACCCACTTTATGGTACTTTATTACAGCAGCCCTAGGAAACTAATATAGCACACTTCAGAGGGTGATCAAGGTCCAGGGATTACTATAAATATAGATCTCAATGAGCCTATGATATTTAGCTCTAGAGGTCGAGAGGTTAATTTGACTCCATTTTTTACCCACAAGTTCATGAGGCTTGGAGATGTTCTTTTAATCTAAACAATGTTGCTTGTACTTCAGTGCTGCAGAGTCTATATTCTGAACAATGGCTGCTGAGGTGTAGCCTGTGGGAAAATGTCATCCACTGTGTTGTTAATCCTTGAAAATCTGGGCAGAAATAATTAGTTTGTCACTATTCAGACCAAGAGCAATGAAATTATATGGAGCAGAATGGAATAGAATAATTATGCTAAGAATAGTGACTGCTTTTATACTAAATATAGGTAAAAGAATATCTACTGAGAACTTTGAACAAGTCTGTGCCCTGAAAACTACTTCAAAATTTAAATACCTAAATCACACTTTCTGTTATTAAAAAAAAGAGAACTAATCAATGATTCTCATCATTTTGTTTTTAAACTTATCTCCATTTCTTCTCTCATGCTGACAATTAGTCTTTTAACTGGTACACCTACAACATATTAAAATATACTGAGTCCTATCATGTACTAAAAGACATTCGTTAACCACCTACACTCTGTTCCTTCCCACTTCTTCCAACTGACTATGTAGCTAGTTCTAAATATACTTTCAGTATTTTGTAAAGTGCAGAAATTATTTGTAAAATTTAAATTATTGTCAGTGCAGTTTCAAATTCACTAATAATTTTTAAAACACAATACCTAGAAACCCAATTTATAATACTTCCTGCCAACATCTAGATTCTAGATATATTGTTAGCTCTAAGAAAAAGAAAATAAGCAGGGGCTTCCCTGGTGGCGCAGTGGTTGAGAGTCCGCCTGCCGATGCAGGGGGCCCGGGAAGATCCCACATGCCGCGGAGCGGCTGGGCCCGTGAGCCATGGCCGCTGAGCCTGCGCGTCCGGAGCCTGTGCTCCACAACGGGAGAGGCCACAACAGTGAAAGGCCCGCATACTGCAAAAACACACACACACACACACACACACACACACACATACACACACACACACACACACACACACAAACAAGAAAGGAATAAATGTAACAAATAAAATTGAATTATTTTGACCTACATTTATGGTTATACTTAATATTTACATAACTCAGCATATAATTTGGGGAGAAAACTTTAAAAAACCCTCATGAGATACATGCACTACAATTCCAGAAGTGAATGAAACCTCAAATAATTACCTGATAAATTGATTCTTCTAAGGTGTTAACCTGAACTGTTTCTTTCCTACCTATGTTGCTTTAGTGTTTGCTGTGTATTTTTAGGGAAATTGAGTTTAGCCAACATGGTTGGCAGACTAACCAGCATGCATCCCCTCTTCTTCCTTCTTGACTCTATCCCAGTTTTGTTCAGATATTCATCTTTCTCCAGTATCAGAGGGAATCCTGAGTGGAGTAAATCAATCAATCTGAATTTTCCTGTCGTCCAAGAGTGGACTCTTTTTCTAAAACGGCCCAATCAAACTGAAAGGAAAGATGTATTTACATACTGGGAGATAAGCTCCTCTCTTTCCTGAAGATCACAAATCTATCAAGTATGTTGCTCCCTCTGTTTCTTGCAGTCATCTTGTGATCATTAGGAGAACCAACATGAGGGCAAAGACAAAGGATTACGTACAATACAACATGTAGCCAAATGCAAAGAGAGAAGGACACATGTCTTTGCTGACTGCATTGAATTGCTAAATAAATCTCAGAAACTGCCCTCTTATTTCTTTTAATGTGACATAATACACATCTTGATTTTTAAAGACAGTTTTTGCAAATGAAAGCATCGTAAGTGATACACCATTTGCTACTGAGTCACGATAGATTGAACCACGTATTGATCAGAGCATGAGCCAGTCAACTTATCCATAGTAAGAGCATGAGGGATGACTCATGCTTCAACGCTGGTTTAGTAGGCACTCTGCCTTCTGGTAGTACTCCATCCTAGGTCAGAGCAAGCTGATTTCATCACACTATACTTTGGGGAAAGGTAAATAGAAATACCATTTACTGAGTGCTTTTTATGGGCCATACGCTTCTCTAATACATTTATGTGGATTAATCTCATTAAATTTGTCCAAAATCGCCCATAAAATATGGAAAATTAACTCTAGTTTACATGTGAGGAAACTTCATTCTGAGGCACAGAGAGACTAAGACACTTCCCTGAGCCATACAATTGATAGGCAATGGGGCAGGAAGTTCTAAATCCTAAAAACATTTATGAATACAAACAACATGTTTCTAAAAATAAGTGTTTCCATGGGAGAAGGAAAAGCTGGGAGACAGTAATGTCATACTCACATTAATAATGATATTTTTCCTACAAAAATGTAATAAAATTATCTGTAGAGTTCTATATGAACATATGTGTAAGCAAAGATCACTGAGGTAAAAAAAAAATGTGTGCTTCTGGATTATATCAAGCTTTGGCTCAATACAGTTCTTTTCCTATTAACATGGGTACTATTATTAACATAGACTTACTTACACATTCTTTTTTTTTCTTATTGTGTTAAAAACACGTAACGTGAGATCTTCCCTCTTACATTTTAAATTGTACAGTACGGTATTGTTAACTATAAGTGCAATGTTGTAGAGAAGATCTCTGGAACGGTCTCATCTTGCATGACTGAAACTATATACCCATTGAACAGCAACTCCCCATTTCTCCCTCCCTGCCAGCTCCCGGCAACCAGCATTCTACTTTCTGCTTCAAATAATTTGACTACTTTAGATATCTCATATAAGTAGAATCATGTGACAGAGCATCATTATTTTACTGAGCATAATGTCCTCAAAATCATCACCATTAAGCCATATGACAGGATTTCTTTCCTTTTATGGTAGAATAATATTCCATTGTGTGTGTGTGTATGTATATGTGTGTGTGTGTGTGTATATATATATATATATATATATATATATATATATATATATACACACATACATACATACCACACTTTCTTTATCCATTCATCTGTCAGTGGCCATTTAGGTTTTTTCCACTTGTGTGTATGTATATGTGTGTGTGTGTGTGTATATATATATATATATATATATATATATATATATATATATATATATATATATACACACATACATACATACCACACTTTCTTTATCCATTCATCTGTCAGTGGCCATTTAGGTTTTTTCCACCTTTTGGCTATTGTGAGCCATGCTGCAGGGAACATGGAAGTGCAGATATCTTTTTGAAATCTGATTTCAATTTTTTTGGATACATACCCAGAAGTAGGATTGCTGGATTATCTGGTAGTTCTATTTTTAAGATTTTGAAGAAATGCCTTACTGCTCTCCATAGTAGCTGCACCACCAGCAGTGCACAGGGTTCCAATTTGTCCACATCCTTCCCAACATATTATTTTCATTTTTGTATAATTATTATTGTAACAGGTATGAGGTAATATTTCATTGTAATTTTGATTTGCATTTTCCTGATGATTAATGATGTTGAGTATCCTTTCATATACCTGCTGGCCATTTGTATGTTTTCATCAGAGAAATGTCTAACTGTTTTGTTTATTTTTTAATTAGGTTGCTTGTTTTTTGCTAAGAAACTCCCCCTTAAGTTGTAGGATTTCCTTGTATATTTTGAATATTAACCCCTTATCAGATATATGGTTTGTAAATGTTTTCTCCCATTCTGTAGTTTGCCTTACACTCCACTAATTTTACTCTCCTGCTTTTCTCTCTCTGATTCCTTTGCTATGCATACGTTTTTTAGTTTGATGCACTCCTACTTGTTTTATTTTTGCTTTGATTTCTTGTGCCTTGTTGCCATATCCAAGAAATCATTGCCAAGAAAAATGTCATGAAGCTTTTCCCTTATGTTTTCTTCTAACAAGTCTTAAGTAAGTCTTTAGTCCATTTTGAGTTGGTTTTTTTGTGTGGTATAACGACTCCAATTTCATTCTTTTGCATGTGAGTATTCAGTTTTCCCAGTATCATTTATTAAAAGCTATTCTTTCCACATTGTGGATTTTTGTCACCCTTGTCAAATATTAGTTGACCTTAAGTATAAGTATGGGTTTATTTCTGGGCTCTCCATGTAGTTCCATTGGTCTGCGTCCCTCTTCATGCTAGTACTGTACTATTTTGATTACTGTAGCTTTGCAGTATGTTTTATTTATATATTTATTTTTTACATATTAAGAAATTTATTTTAAGGGATTGGTTTATGCATTTGTGGGGTCTGGCAAGTTTGAATTCTGTAGAGAAGACCAGCAGGCTGAAAATCAGGTAAGAGTTGATACTGCTGGTTTGAGGCAGAGTTTCTTCTTTGGGAAATCTCTTTTTGTTCCTAAGGCTTTCGATTGATTGGATGAAGTTCACCCATATTATGGAGGGTAATGTCGTTTATTTAATATCAGCTAATTTGTAGGTGTTAACCACATCTACAAAATACTTTCTCAGTATCACTCAGACTAGTGTTTCATTAAATAACTGGGTATGATAGCCTAGCCAAGTTGACCCTAAAACTAGCCATTGCAAATGTGACTTATGAAGCATGGAGATGAAAATTGTAAATGGAAATGACTACAACCCAGAGGGACTGATCATTTTCCCTTTAAGAAAGAAAGAAAGAAACACACACACACACACACATACAAACACACACATACACACACACACACACACATGCAAACACACACCTGCCCCTATGCCTAAGCACAAAACACTTAGAATCCAGGATACTACTACCGCGTGACATAATCTGTGGTAGACAAACCCTAAGTGATCTTCAGTGATCCCCACCTTCTAGTATTTACATTTTTGTATAATCTTCTCCCCTTGAGTGTGGCAGGAGCTGTGACTTATTTCTAACAACTTGACTTTAACAAAGGTTTCAGGATGTCACTCCTGTGGTTATGTAAGCCTTATGTATATAAGCCTCTGTTTTCCATGAAGACTCACTCTAGATATTCTCCTTGTGGGCTGGATGTGAGCAACCATGTTGAGGAAGTCCATGTAGCAAGGAATTAGAAGTGACCTCTTGCAGCTGAGGATGACCTCTGAATGAATTCTTCCAACAACCTGAGTGTGCTTGGAAGCAACTTATTTCCCAGTTGAACCACAAGATGAGAAGTGTCTTTATTCATAGATAACATGATCTTCTATAAAGAAAATATGAATTCTACAAAAAAGCTACTAGAAATAAAAAGTGATTTTAGCAAGGTTCTGGAATATATGATCAACTTACAAAAATCAACTATTTCTATGAACAAATAAAAAACAATTGGAAATTGAAATTTTAAAAATATCATTCAACATCGTATAATAAATATAAAATCTTTGGGATCAAACTGACAAAGGTTGTGCAAGGTCTGTGCTTGGGAAACTATAAGACATCACTGAGAGAAATTAAAGAAGATGGAAACAAATTGAGAGATATACCATGTTTATGAATCAAAAGATGCAATTTTTTTCAGATGTCCATCTGCCTTAAATTAATCTGTAGAGTCAATGAAATCTCAATCAAAATATCAGCACAATTTTTCTGTAGAAATTGATGATTCTAAAATTAATGTGGAAGGGCAATGCAAGATATCTGGAACAGGCAAATTACTTTGAAAAGGAAAACAAAGTTAGAGGGCTTCTTCCTAACTCCAAATATTGTTATAAATGTATATAATAATCAAGACCATGGTATGTTGCATAATGATAGACCAATACGCCAATAGAACTGGATAGAATCTAGAAATAGACTCATACATATGTAGGCAATTGACAGTTCAATGGAGAAAAAATAGGCTTTTCAACATCTGGTGCTGGGAAAGTTCAATATGTATATGGAAAAAAATGAACCCTGAACTGTATAAAAGTTAGCACATAATGAATTATAATTCTCTTCCAAATTTATATTTTAATTGACATATAATTGATTTACAATGTGTTAGTTTCAGGTGTACAGCAAAGTGATTCAGATATATATATATATTCTTTTTCAGGTTCTTTTTCATAGGTTATTGTAAGATATTGAATATAGTTCCCTGTACTATACAGTAGACCCTTATTGTTCATCTATTTTACATATAGTAGTGTGTATCTGTTAATCCCAAACTCCTAATTTATCCCCTTCCGTTTGGTAACTATAAGTTTGTTTTCTATGTCTGTGAATCTATTTCTGTTTTGTAAATAAGTTCATTTGTATCATTATTTTAGATTCCACATATAAGTGATGTCATATGAATTTATCTTTAACTGACTTACTTCACTTAGTATGATAATTTATAGGTCCATCCACGTTGCTTCA
Organism: Neophocaena asiaeorientalis asiaeorientalis; assembly: GCF_003031525.2. NCBI lineage: Eukaryota > Metazoa > Chordata > Mammalia > Artiodactyla > Phocoenidae > Neophocaena > Neophocaena asiaeorientalis. The sequence continues at coordinate 1,595,276 of NW_020174922.1, read as the reverse complement.
AATGGCATCATTTCAGTTTTTTCTATGACTGAGTAATATTCCATTATATATACATATACCACCTCTTCTCTATCCATTCATCTGTTGATGGACATTTAGGTTGCTTTCATGTCTTGGCTATTGTAAATAGTGCTGCTGTGAACATTGGCGTGCATGTATATTTTCAAATTAGAGTTTTGGCTTTTCTTGTTATATGCCCAGGAGTGGGGTTTCTGGATCATAAAGTAACTCTATTTTTAGTTTTTTAAGGAACCTCCATACTGTTTTCCATAGTGGGTGCAGTAATTCACGTTCCCACCAACAGTGTAGGAAGGTTCACTTTTCTAAACACCCTCTCCAGGATTTACTACTTGTAGACTTTTTGATGATGGTCATTCTGACCAGTGTGAGGTGATACCTTGTTTTCGTTTTGATTTGCATTTCTCTAATAATTAGCAATGTTGAACATCTTTTAATGTGCATTTTGGCCATCTGTATGTCTTCTTTGAAGAAGTGTCTATTTAGGTCTTCTGCTCAGTTTGCAATTGGGTTGCTTGTTTTTTTTGATATTGAGCTTCATCAGCTGTTTCTATATTTTAGAGATTGAGCCCTTGTTGGTTGCATCACTTGCAAATATTTTCTCGCATTTTGTAGGTTGTCTTTTTGTTTTCTTTATGGTTTCCTTTGTTATTAAAAAGCTTTTAAGTATAATTAGGTTCCATTTGTTTATGTTTACTTTTGTTTCCATTACTCTAGGAGATGGATCCAAAAAATAGTGCTATGATTTATGTCAAAGAGTGTTCTGCCTACGTTTTCCTCTAGGAGTTTTATAGTATCTGATCTTACATTTAGATCTTTAATCCATTTTGAATTTATTTTTGTATATGGTATTAGAGAATGTTCTAATTTCATCTGTTTACAAGTTGCAGTATGTTTTAAAATCAGAGGTGTGAGGTGTCAGCTTTGTTTTTCTTAAGATTGCTTTGCTGTTTGGTATCCTTTGCAGTTCCATATGAATATGAAGGTTGTTTTTTCTAATTTTGTTTAAAATGCCTTTGGAATTTTGATAGGGATTGCACGGAATCTTTAGTTTGCTTTGGGTAATATGGATATTTGAATAAAATTAAGTCTTCCAATCCATGAACACAGCCTATCTTTCTATTTATCTGTGTCTTCTTTAATTTCTTTTGACAGTGTTTTGTAGTTCTCTGTGTATAAGTCTTTGCCTAATGGTTAAGTTTATTCCTAAGTGTTTTACTCTTTTTGATGTTATTGTAAATGAGATTATTTTCTTAATTTCATTTTCAGATTGTTTACTGGTATTGTGTAAAAACACAACAGATTTTTGTATGTTTATTTTATATCCTGCAATTTTACTGGATTCATTATTTAGTTCTAACAGCTTTTTGTGGAATCTTTAGGGTTTTCTACATATAAGAGTATGTCATCTGCAAACAGATAATTTTACTTCTTTCTTTCTGATTAGAAATCTTTTATTTCTTTTTCTTGACTAATTGCTCTGGCTAGGATTTCCAGTACTGTATGAATAGAAGTGGTGAAATTGGGCATCCTTGCTCTGTTCCTGATCTTAGAGGAAAAGATTTCAGTTGTTCACTAAGTATGATGCTAGCTGTGGGCTTTTCATATACAGATGAGCCTTGAACCATATGGGTTTGAACTTCATGGGTTATATACTTGGATTTTTTTCAATAAATATAGTACTACATGATCTGTGGTTGGTTAAATCCACAGATGCAGAACTGAAGATGTGGAGAACTGACTACAGGACTTGAATATCCATGGATTTTGGTGTCTGTGGCAGTTCCTGTAACCAATTCCCCTCGGTTACCAAGGTATGACTTAAATGGATTTTTGATTGTCCAGGTGATCAGCCCCCCTAACCCCTGCATTTTTCGAGGGTCAACTGTACATTGTCTTCATTATATTGAGGTAATGTCCTTCTATTTTTAGTTTTTTGACTTTTTTTTTTAATGAAAGGTTGTTGAATTTTGTCAAATGCTTTTTCTGTGTTTATTGAGATAATCATGTGATTTTCATTCTTCATTCTGTTAGTGTGCTTTATTACATTGATTTGTTTTCGTATGTTGAAACATCTTTGCATCCCAGGGATATACCCATTTGGCCATGGTGTATAATCCTTTTTTTGTGCCATTGAATTCAGTTTGCTAGTATTTTGTTGAGGGTTTTTGCATCTGTATTCATTAAGGATATTGACCTATAGTTTTATTTTCTCTTAGTGTTTTTTTCCGGTTTTGGTGTCAAGGTAATGGAGTCCTCATAAGATGAATTTGGAAATATTCCATGCTCTTCAAATTTTTGGAAGAGATTGGGAAGGATTGACATTAATTCTTCTAAAAATGTTTGGTAGAATTCACCAGTGAAGCCATAAGGTCCTGGGCTTTTCTTTGTTGGAAGATTATTGAGTATTGATTCAATCTCCCATTAGTCATAGGTTGGTTCAGATTTTCTACTTCTTAATGATTCAGTATTGGTAGGTTGTATGTTTCTAGGAATTTATCCATTGCTTCTATATTATATAATTTGTCCACGTTTAAGTGACCATAGTTGTCTCTTATGATCCTTTACCTTTCTATCACATTAGTTTTAATGTGTCCTCTTTCATTTCTCATATTATTTGAATCTTCTCTCTTTTTCTCTTAGTCTAGCTAAGACTGTATATGTTCTGTATAGGTCTCTTAGGTTCATTTAGCTAGTGTTGTTCAAATACTCTGTTTTCTTATTGATCTTCTGTCTGGATGGTCTAACCATTATTAAAAGTGGACTATTGAAATCTTCTACTAATATTATGTTGTCTAATTCCTCTTTAATTCTGTCAGTGCTTGCTTCATGTGTATAGGTGTTCTGATGTTGGGTACATATGTATTTATAATTGGTATATCTTCCTGGTTTATTGACCCTTTTATCATGATATAATGTCCTTCTTTGTCTTTTATGACAGTTTTTAAGTGAAAGTAAATTTGTCTGATATAATTTTGTCCACCCCGTTCTCTTTTTGTTACCCTTTTCATGGAATACTTTTTCTATCCTTTTACTTTTACTCTATGTGTATCGTTAAATCCAAAGTGAGTCCCTTTTAGACAGCATATAGTTGGATGTTGTTGTTGTTTTTTAATCCATTCAGTCGCTTTAGGTCTTTTGAATGGGGAGTTCAATCTGTTAACATTTAAAGTAATTATTTATAGAGAAAGACTTAACTATTGCCATTTTGTTAATTGTTTTCTGTCTGTCTTGTAGCTCTTTTGTTCTTATTTTCTTCTCTTGTCTTTCTTTGTGTTTCATTGATTATTTTGTAGTGATATGATTTGATTCTTTTCTCATTCTCTTTTGTGTGTTTCTATAGGTATTTTCTATGTGGTTACCATGGGCTTACATAAAACCTCTTATAACAATCTATTTTAAGCTGATAACTTCTTAAGTTCAACTGCATATGAAAACTCACACTTGTTCTTCTCCCACCCCCATACTTTATGTTATTAGTGTCACAAATTACATCTTCTTATATTATATATCCATTAACATATTTCTATAGTTATACTTATTTTTATGCTTTTATCTTTTAATTTCTGTATCAGAATTAAAAGTGATTTATACACCACCACTATATATTGGTCTATATATTTACCTTTGCCAGTGTGATTTATGTTTTCCTATGCTTTTGCATTGCTGTTTAGCATCTTTTCATTTCAACTTGAAGGACTCCCTTTAGCACTTCTTATAAGCAGTTCTAGTAAAGATGAGCTCCCTTGGGCTTTTATGTATCTGAAAAAGTCTGTATCTCTCCTTTGTTTTTTAAAGACAATTTTTTAGAGCAGTTTAAGGTTCACAGAAAAGTTAAGAGGAAGGTACAGAAATATCCCATACACTTACTGCTCCCACACAAACATAGATTACCCCATTATCAACATCTCCTTCCACATGGCTACATTTGTTACAACTGATGAATCTACACTGACACACACATCACCCAAGGTCTGTACTTTACATTTGCTCTTGGTGTTGTACCTTCCATGGGTTTTGATAAATGTATAATTACATATATCCGTCATTATAGTATCATAGAGAGTAGCTACTGCCCTAAAACCCCTCTGTGTTCTGCCTATTCATCCCTCCCTTCCCCATAACTCCTGGCAACCACTTATCTTTTATTTCCTCTGAAGTAGCAGCAAATTGTCTAGTTATTTTTTGTTCTTAGTAGCCCCCAGTCCACTGTATGCTGGTACACTCTGGAGACAGCTGAGAAAGAACCTAGTCCCTCAAGCAGCCCCCTTCACCTCCAAAGAGTCAGAGTATTGGGTGAATAGTCCAGTCTTCACTTTCTTTCCCCAAGAAGAAGCTAGCAACTTGGAATTTCCTCATGCTCATGTGGCGCTGTGCCAGGGGGAGGGACTATGGTGAGATGGTGCGAGAAATTTTCCTACTAGCTTCTGTACAGTTAGTTTTGCATTTGCCTGGGGGTACAGGAACCTCTTAACTGACCTCTAGATTTCTCACAGAGGAAGCTGGTCCATGTTGAATTAGTGTGCTCATGGTACAAGGTGTGTCTGGGGCTTTCTGTTCCACCAGCTTGCTGATAACACTACCTTCTTTCACGTTCTTATTAGTGTTGTAATTTATTCTTGGGATAATGCATATTACCATTCAAAGCAGTTGTGTTCCTGTTGAAATGCCTTTTTGTTTCCTTTTCCTTCTCCCAAGTTGTTAGTTCTGGATTATGGGTATTAAAATCAATTATGTTGTGTATAATAGACCTTTAAGCCTGTACATAAAAACATTAAGTAATAAAAACTTAATAGCACATTGGTAGCATAATCAAAAGTTAGAAGAAGAGAATGCACCACGAGGTGCAAATTACCAAAATAGTTCAAAATATAGATTACAAATCAACAGAGAAAATGAATAGTGGGCCTGCAGAACTCAGAGAAAACATGAAGAGCAATATTAAATCATTACAGGGGCTTCCCTGATGGCGCAGTGTTTGGGAATCTGCCTGCCAATGCAGAGGACACGGGTTTGAGCCCTGGTCTGGGAAGATCTCACATACTATAGAGCAACTAAGCCCATGCGCCACAACTACTGAGCCTGCATGCTGCAGCTGCTGAGGGCCACACACCTAGAGCCCGTGCTCCACACCACAATGAAAAGCCCATGCACCACAATGAAGAATAGGCCCCACTCTCCACAACTATAGAAAGCCCATGCGTAGTAACAGAGACCCAATGCAGCCAAAGATAAATAAATAAATAAATTTATTTTTAAAGAAATTAAATCATTACAAAGATAAAAACCAGGTTTAAAACCACAAACATAGACTAAAACATGACTTAAAAGAGCATGGTAGAGCAACTTCCTCTGGGAAGATGGAGTAGGCCTTATTTTCCCTATTCCTATCACTAAGTACAACTCAAAGCCTTAGGTATTATATATAAAACAAAATAAAAAGAGTATAAAATGTAGAGAGAATACTCCTTCTTCATGCAAACCCACACCCAGGTGATATTAGAGAAGGTTGAGTATAGAGCTGGGACTTCTGTCTTCATTTGGCAAAAACAAGTCCTGATCCTTCCTACTTCAGTGTTGGTGGAGATGACATGAGGAGCCTGGACATCCATTTCTACCCAGTCATAACAAGAAGCACTCCCCAGTAGAGGCTAAGTGGGGAACCTGAACTTCCAACTGTCAATAATGAGACTATGCCTCCCTTCCCTTGATGTAACAGTGTCACAGAAAGCCAGATAACATGTGCTTGAATAAGATTTAGAGTATCATAACATAACATTAAAATGTCTGTTTCAATTTGAAATCACTCATCATACCAAGCATCAAGAAGTTCTAAAGTGAATGAAAAAAGACAGTCAATAGATGCAATTCTCGAGATGACAGAATCTTAGAATTCTCTGACAAAGATTTAAAGCATCTATAAGAATGCTTCAGTAAGCAATTAGAAATACACTTGACAAAAAGTGAGAAATAGAAAGTCTCAGCAAAGAAATGGTAGATATACAGATATAAAGCAGAACCAAAAGGAAATTTTGAACTGAAAATTATAATAACTAAATTTTTTTTAAAAAGTGGATGGGGTCAACAGCAGAATGAAGGGCACAATAGAGGGAACATAGGAAAGAAACAGCAAGCTTGAACATAGAGTGACAGAATTTATACAGAGAAAACATTAAAAAATAAAAATAGTCTCAGGAACCTGTGATACTATGACAAAAGATCGAACATTTGTGTCAACAGAGTCCTGGATGGAGAAAAGAAAGGGAGCAGAACTGAAAAGGTACTTGAAGAATTATACCTGAAAACTTCCCAAATTTAGCAAATGACACAAACCTATGAATTCAAGAGGCTGAGTAAAAACCCCAAATCACAAACCCAAAGAATTCCACACAAAGAAACATCAAACTTATGAAAACTAAAAGCAAAGATCAGTCTTGAAAGCACTGAGAGACAAATTACATCTGATCTACTGAAAAAAAAACTACCTGGATTATGGTTAATTTCTATCACAACCCTTTGGAGGTCAGATATTTTTCATGTGCTAAAAGAAATGTCAATTCAGAATTTTATATGCAGTAAAACTGTCCTTCAGAAATGAGAGTGAAAATACATTCTCAGGTGAAGAAAAAATAAGAGAATTTTCCATAAGCAGATCTACCCTAAAAGAATTTTCTAAACAGAAAGGAAATGATATAAGACATTACCTTTAAATATTAAGAAGGAAGAAAGTACATAATAAACAAAATATGGGAATACAATCAACTTTCTTTTCCCTATTACATTTTCTAAATTATGTTTGATAGTTGGAACAAAAAATTAATTTTTTCATTGTGGTTCTAAATGTATTTAAAATAATTATAATAATTATATTAAATACTTACAATAATTACAATATTTACAACAATTATTTACAATAATTATATTAAATAATTACAATAATTATATTAAAAACACAAGAGGGTAAAGGGAGATCTATTTTCCATATTTCAGTTGAGCTGGTAAAATGACACTAGTAGACTCTGAAAGTTACATATAATATAATCAAGCAATGACCAAAAATGGTATAAAAAGAGATACACTCAAAAATACTATAAATATATAAAAAATGGTAATCTAAATTTTTTAACCTTCAGGAAAGTAGGAAAAAGACCCAGAAAAACAGAAAACAGAGGGTACAAATAGAAAACAAAAAAATAAAATGCAGACTTGAACCCTAAAATATCAATAATTACATTAATGCATTTGGCTTAAATATACCAGTTAAAATACAGAGATTGGTAGAGTATAATAAAATGACCCATTTATATGCTATCTACAAAATACTTAATACAACAATATAGGTAACTTAAAAGTAAAAAGATGAAAAAATTTATATTCTGCAAACACTAAACAAAGGAAAGCAGGAGTTATTTTATTAATATCAAATGAAATAGTCATTAGAACAAAGAAAATTACCGGAGACAGAGAGGGTTATTACATGGTAAACAGGTCTTTAAGGGGGCAACCCCCCCCCCCCCCCCCAAAATATACAAATCCTAGGTGTGTATGCATCAAATAACAGAGCTGTAAAATATGTGAAACAAAAACTGATAGAACAATAGAAAAATTTATAATTATAGATGGGAACATCAAAACCCCTCTCTCAACAATTGACAGAACAAATATACAGAAAAGAAGCAAGGATATGGAAGAACTCAACAAGATCTTTACCAATAGAATCAAATTGATATTTATAGAACATGCCACCCCAAAAGAGCAGAATATACATTCCTTTCAAGTGCTCATGGAACATATACCAAAATAGACCACACCAGGACCATAAAACAAGCCTCAACAAATTTTTTTAAATTTAAATTATATAGCATGTGTTCTCTACATGGAATGTACAATGAAATCAATTGGATTGATAGAATCAAACTAAAAACCAATAATAAAAAGAAAATCTCTAAACACTTAGAAACTGAATGGCACACATCTAAATAATCCACAGGTCCAAGAAGAGTCTCCAGGGAAATATTTAAAAATACACTTAACTGAATGAAAATGAAAGTACAGAATATAATAAAAATTTGTGTGGCACAGCTAAAGCAGTGCTGAGAAGGGAATTTATAGCACTAAACACATACATTAGAGAAGAGGAAAAGTATCAAATGAATGATCTAAGCTTTCATCTGAAGAACTTAAAATTTTTTTAATTTAAAAAAGAAAGGAAAGCAAAATAACACCAAAGCAAGCAGAGGAATAAGAAAGATAAGAGCAGAAATCAATGAAATTGAAAACAGAAGCAATAGAGAAAAATCAATGAAATGAAGAGTTGATTCTTTGAAAAAATTAATAAAATTGGCCTCCCTCTAGCCAGACTAACCAACAGAAAAGGAGAGGACACAAATTACTAATATCAGGAATGAAACAGAGATATCACCACAGACCCTGCAGACATCAGATATAACAAGGGAATACCACAAACAAATCTATGCATATAAATTTGACATTTTAGATAAAATGTACCAATTCCTTGGAAAATTCAGGTTATCAAAACTCACCTAATATGAAATAGATCATTTGAATAGTCCTTTAACTATTATGAATATTGAACTTGTAATTTTAAAATTCTCCCAAATAGAAATCCCTAGGCCCACATGGTTTTACTGGAGAATCCCACCAAACTTTAAAGAATTAACATCAATTCTACACAATCTCCTTGCTATGGTCTCAGTGTTTGTGTCCCCCGTACTTCACATATTGGGATCCTAATGCCCAATGTGATGGTGTTAGGAGGCAGGGCCTTTGGGATGAGGTAGGTCATGAGGGTTGAGATTAATACTCTTTCAAAAGAAATCCCATGGAGCTCCCTAGCCCCTTCCACCCTGTGAGGATACAAGAATTCTGCAACCAGAAGAGAGTGCTCACCCAAGCATGCTGGCACCCTGATCTCAGACTTCCTGCCTCCAGAACCGTGAGAAATAAAGTTCTGTGGTCTATCAGTCACCCAGACTGTGATATTTTGTTATAGCAGCCCAAACAAACTAAGAGTCCTAACGAAAATAGAAGATAAAAATATAGGTCCCAATGCATTTCATGAAGCTAGTATTACCCTGATACCAAAACAACAAAAGACAATTACATACCAGTATCCCTATTGACTATAGACAAAAAATCTTTAACAAAATATTAGCAAATGGAACTCAGATATGTATGAAAAGACGTATGCACCTCAACCAAGTGGGGTTTATTCCAGGAATACAAGGCTGGTTCAATATCATTCAGTGTCATCCACTATATTAACAGACGAAAGAACAAATATCACATGATCATATCAATTGATGCAGGACAAGCATTTGACAAAATTCAACATCCACTCAGTTATAAATGTGAAAAAACAGTACTAGAGAGGAACTTACTCAACTTCATAAAGCACATCTACAAAAACCCTACAGGTAACTTTACACTTAATAGTGAAAGACTGAATTCTTTCCCCATAAGATCAGGAACTAAGCAAGGATGTCAGCTCTTAACAGTCTTATTCAACAAAACATATTCAAGACATATATGTTAAAAACTACAAAATTCTTATAAAAGAAAACAGATATCTAAATAAATGAAAAGATATACTGTGTTCATGATTTGTAAGGCTCGACATCGTAAAGATGTAAATTCTCCCTAAATTGATATATAGATTTAACGCACCTAATGTGTCTAAGATAGGAGACTGGGGAGCTACTCAGGCATCAGCTCTGAGGGGGAAGTATTTTGTTGAAATCATTTTAGTTTTGAGTATGAAGCTCAGCTTTGCAAGACCAGACCTTTTAAATCTAGGGTATTAAAGATGCAGTAAAGTACTGTTTTACTTTACAGTGGCTAAAGAGTGGAAAGGCTTTTTGGGCTACTCTGCAAATCACATGACATAAATAATCAAGATGGCGTGTAAGTAAGAAATCTGACCTGCAGTCTCACTTTGTTTGGCTAGCAATGTTGTTGTTGTTGTTAATGAGAATTAGAGTGCCTTCCATGAAGATCTGTACTATCCTATTGACCACTGTTCCCATAGTCTCTATTGTCTGACTCTTGGCCCTGCCTCACTCACTTACATAACCTGCCTGTTTTCCTGTAAATACTAAAATTTGTGACTCTTGTCTTATAATATTGTTGCAACAAAAACAAATGAATTCCAAGTTCAAATAAATGACCTTACTAACAAACTTTTACAACCATAAGTCGATTAGACAGGGATTTTTAAGGCATGCCAATAAAACACACAGGATACTGGATATTGTGGTCCAGGAGAGAGAGTTTCAAGATCTAGTACTGAGGTAGGGCTCCTCCTTCCCAAGGTACTTAAAGGCCAAAATAGGTTTAATAAGCTTTCTTAAATAAGCTGAACAAGTATTCTGAACAAGAAAGAATATTAGGTTGTAAAAAAGAAATTTTTTCCATGTGAGGTTTGATCAGTTATCTCCATTCTACAACACTGTATGCCACACCAGTGACCAGAAAAGTCACCTTCATTAGGCTCAGTGTTTTGCAAACTGATCATTCCTTGGCAGATTCCTATTCTTCAACTTTTTTTTTAAATACTCCATACTGACAACATTTCTTCTATGGTTACATCAATTGCTCTATAGTCTGGTTGATGCTCAGAGGATAATGTTACACAACTGTTTGAATTGATTAAAATGAAAGATAACTTTGACCCTTTAATTCTATTTGGGAGAGCATCCCATATTCCAATAGATGCTTGGGAGGCAAAATGGCCATGTTAGTGGCATATTTACAAGCCATCTCTGAATGTATGATATTTGCACCTGGTACCTATCTTCAGTTTTAGCCCATGAGTTTTATTTCATTTCAGATACTGTATGTGACCTTACTTCGTCCACAATACTTGTTTCAGCAGGGCAAAGTGGAATTGTGGGAAAAGCAAGACCTTTGCAGTTACATGGATACTCATAACAGCTATTTCCTGCTTTATGATCTTGGGCAAGTTATAGAGCATCATTTGTTCTTAATTTTCTCAAATATAAAAAGACATATACTAAAGCTGTCTTCAGTGGGCTATTGTAAAAATTAAATAGATAAAGCACCTACAAGGGCTTAGCATATAAAGGTGTGTAATGTAGTTTTTCTCCCTTCAGAGTGAGTCATTTTCTGACTTTATCACTAAATTAGGGAGTAGGAAGGATGCTGGTGAGATACTTACTGGTGTTTCCTCAGCACTAATTAAGGAACAAATGTTGAAATATAAACCACTCACACAGGTAATTATTTCCTATAATATTTATGGTATAATTGAGTACTATATTGTATACCATAAATTATGGCTTAAAAATGGCTTTGCCTGCATTCCAAATTACCATTTATATTTCTATGGGAAAATGCATTCCAGATTTTAAATAATCAACTCAGAAAACAAAAATTGATCATAACCCACTCATAGATCAAGACTGCTAGGAGTGCTTAACTTTCACCTTCTTATGTTCTAAGATTTAAAATTTCTTCAGAATAGGGTCCTACCAGTGACTAATAAGGTGTTCTGTTCATAGGAGGTGCCCAATAAATCTTCTTTGGTTTACTTTGAATTTTACAGTTAGGCAGGAAAGGAAATCAACAGTGGCAGGGAGACTGAGTATAAAGATGGCCCCAATTTGTCTCCTCCCAGTATCTATACCACTTATACCATGACTCTGCAGCTCCTCCTTCAAGAACTGGAGCCTGTATCCTTCCCCACTGGGTCTGGGTTGGCCTCATGATTTGCTTTGACTGATAGAAGGAGGCTGAAGTGACGATACGCTGCTTGTGAGTCTTGACTTTAAGAGGCCCTTCCTGCTTCCATACTTTCTTGGAACTCTGCCGCCACCACTTAAATAAGCTAGGACTCGCCAGCTGGAGAGTGAGAGACCATATAAGGAAAGTCCAGTTGTCCCAGTCGAGGTCATCCCGGACCAGTTTACAGACAAATGACCTCCAAATATGTGAAACAGCCCAGCCTAGAGCTGCCTGTGTAAGCTCCAGTTGACCACAGATCCATGGGTAAGTCCAGCTAAGACCAGAATAACTGCTCTGCCAACACTTAGACTCATGAGCAGTCATACATGCTTGTTGTTTGAAGCCACTGAGTTTGGGGTTTGCTTGTAGCACAGCAAGAAATAACTGGTATATCAACTACGTCAGGTTCTGAGCAATGTATATGGGCTAGATCAGGAGCATATACACAGCAGCATATACACATATCACAGGAGCACTGTGATATGTTTTCAATGGTGATCACAAAAGAAGGAATTTAGCTTTGCAAAGAGAAAACTTCTTTGAATCACTAGATTACTCAATTTTAGAAAAGCAATCTCTAACACAACTGTAGGCATTAGTTTGGGGGACAGAAAGGAATATAATAAATAAATACGTATATCTACATATATTTATATATAGATTTTTTCAAATACCTTGCAAAGCTTGGTGACCTCTAAAAATAGCAATTACCTATTAGAAGTTAGAAGTCCAGGAAAGACATGTGCTATGTATCTAAATCTCAGACATTCGAACAAAATGCTTCCTGCTTTACTGGCAATAAATATCCAAGAGGCTATTCTGAGGGAAAGCATCTTTTAAAAAGTAAGAAAGACTGCCAAAGAGAAGCAATAAGGGAGCCCAGGAAACATGCGCAGTCAGATGCAAACTCAAAAGTAAATAGACCCCCTGCAAAAAAAATTAAGAGCTTTCTACAAGCAAAAGCAAAGCCCATAATATGTAGTTCTTTAAATAAATTAGAGGGAGGAAGTCAGCCAAAAAACAGTGAGATGGATACAGTGTGAAAGGTCTATCACAAAAATGAGAAAGGAGATAACAGAGACTCAATTAATTCTTGGCTGCAATCATTTCTGAAGAAGACCTTAGGGAGTTTCCCACTCTGAAATTGTCTTTTGACAGAACCAGGGCAGAGGTAAGAGAACAAATAATGTTAAAAGCACAAGGTATGCTGAAATGAATGGGAAAACTGAAGGTAGATCATTTCTGCATTGGCAGCCTGGCATCCAACCTGGTGTTTTGAAGAAACTGAAGAATGAGAAGAGCTCTTCCCAACCAAAATATGCAGAGGACTCTCCTGTAATAGAGGATTCTCCTCAAAGGGCACTTGATTTTATATCTGGACATTGGCAGAAACTATATAAAAGAGTGGGATCATGTGATATTTATGCAAAATATGGTCAAATTACTGATTGAGAGTTTTGTTCAAGCTGCTATAGAAGGTTGGTGTATATAAGGTGTTGTTTCTTTTCTCCCAGATTTCACAAGAGGGGAGCCAAGTTTTATGCTCTGAATTCTGAGTTTTCTGTTCTAAGCAGTCATTAACAGCTTCTGCAAGTAAGAAATAAAAATAAAAGTTGAATCAAACCATGACCCCTACCCAAACTTCTCTTTGGGGAAAGTCTAAGATCATTGGATGTGCCTTAAACTGAGTAGTCCCTAGGAGGAAGGAAATGAAAGCTGAAGGTAGTAGAGAGAAAAAGATGTGTTCTGCCCCACAAGACTCCAGAGAAGCCAGAGGGCATGGGTGGTTTCCACAAAAGGCAGACAGGACCTGGAGTGGGAAGAGAGGGGAGATGTCTGCGGGGTATGGATGTAGGTTAGCTGTTGAACCCTGAGGTGTTGAGAACAGTTGTGAAGATTTCAGTGATGAGATCTGGGGTTGGCAAAACAGGACCACTGGGGCAGACCACCCCGGGTCGTCACAGAGTGTCACTCCTGAGCGATGGCGAGGGCAGGCTTGGCAGAAGCATCAGCTAATCAGAGGAGGAGGAGTACAAATGGTAATTTCAATGGACTAAGAGCTTGACTCCTGCCTCTGTTTTTGGTTGTCCAGTAATCATTAAGATCAAATGCTTCAACTATCTTGAGTGGGATTCAGAATTTAGATATGTGACATTTGTTGTGTATGAGTATTCCCAGAAAATGCTTAACCTACTCCTACAGCTTATCAAAGTGAAATCAAGGGAGTCTATCTTTAAAAATAGAAATCATCACTGATTAATCCCTTTGAATTATTTGACTGGGAAAATAGGCCTGAGAAAAATCAGCAAATTTAATTTATTTAGCTGTTTAAAAGACCTTTGCCAAAATTCTATGACAAGAGCTATTTAAAAATTTTTCTATTTTGAATTATGAAACATTTCATATATTCTGAAAAGGTCAGAACTTGAGATAACAGACACCCAAACACTGACCACCCAGATTTAACAGATGTTAACATTTTATTGAATTTGCTTCAGATCCTATTTTTAAGAATAAAAATAAACCATTGTACATGGAGCTAAAGTCTCAACTCCATCTTTCCCCTCTCTTGTTGCCTAGGGGTACCCACTATTCTGAAGTTGTATGTAACAGTTTTTTTTTTTTTAATTGGGGTATAGTTGCTTTACAATGTTGTGTTCATTTCTACTGTACAGCAAAGTGAATCAGCTATACGTATACATGTATCCTGTCTTTTGTGGATTTCCTTCCAATTTAGGTCACCACAGAACACTGAGTAGAGTTCCCTGCGCTATACAGTAGGTTCTCATTAGTTATCTATTTTATACATAGTATCAATAGTGTATATATGTCATGTAACACTGTTTTATATTTAATTATGCATATATGCATCTACAAAACTATAGTATTATTCTGTGTGTTATAAATTTTTCCTAATTGGTATCATTGTTATAGATTTTTATATTGCATTCACCTATGATTTTTAATTTCTTCCATGTCTGTGAATCTATGTTCTTCTTTCATTCCTAATGTTGTTTATATGTATTTTTTCCTCTTTCTATTTTCTTTCTTACATTTAAAAACTATTATAGGCCTGCTTGGTTTTTTTACATTTCACAGGTGCTTTCACGTACTCAGCTTCTTGTTTATTTAACAAATGTACTTGTTTTATGTCTTTTTTTCTTAACCAATGTGTTTGTTCTTACTTTTTCCTTATTACTTTTTGCTTTCTATATTTATCCTTTTTCTGTTTACTTTTATTGTCTGCTCTTAGCTTTCTGGACTATGTGTGATACTCCTTTATCCCTAAGTGCATAATCCCTATTTAAACAAACAAACAAATGAACAGCTCTCTATCTATCTGTCTATCTATCTATCTGTGTACACCCACATATATATATAATATACATACACATATAATATAAATACCTATGTTAGATTATAAAACATATTTAGTTGAAACTATTTTTCTACAGTTAACAACTTCCACTTGAAAGTATATCGTGACTGTGCTTTATTTTTACTTAGCACAGGACTTCTCAACAGTAGCAATATTGACATTTGGCGGTGTATAATTCTCTGTTTTGAGAAGTAGTTCTTTATGTTGTTGAATGCTTTGTAGCATCCTTGGCTACTACTTACTAGATGTCAGTAGTACTGCCCCCTCACCAGTTGTGACAACCAAAAATAACTCTAGACATTGCAAAATGTCCCCTTCGGGACAAAACTGCCCTGATTGAAAACCACCAATCTAACACATTGCACTCTGTCCGTCACGCTATTTGCAATTTCCAAAATGTTGGAGGTGACTCTCTTCTCAAGATCAGGCTAACATTAATTCTTTTCATTTAAAAGTGAGGCCAATATTGAAATCATCTAAGAAAGCCAAAGACTAATCAAAAGTGTTTTTTCAACTGACCGTTTATCCTTTGATCAAAACAATGTAATACATTACAACATTCAGATTTTAATACACAGCTTAGGTGATGAATTTTTTTTCACATGTCTGAGACTATCAAGACATGCTCCATTTTGAGAGGTAGTAACATAAGTTTTCCAATAGATAGGTTTCTGCTATACATGGGGGAGGTGATTTGGACTTGTGTATACTATCTGTGTTGTAAAATTAATTTGCCATGATGCTATCATTTCAGACTTTATTTCATTTGAGGTGACTTTAATAGATAGATTCCACAGCTTTTTCTTTTTTTAAGGTCCTCCATCATCTTAATTTTATTTATTTTTTTATTTTAACATCTTTATTGGAGCATAATTGCTTTACAGTGTTGTGTTACTTTCTGCTGTGTAACAAAGTGAATCAGCTATATGTATCCATATATCCCCATATCCCCTCCCTCTTGCATCTCCCTCCCACCCTCCCTATCCTACCCCTCTAGGTGGTCACAAAGCACTGAGCTGATCTCCCTGTGCTATGCAGCTGCTTCCCACTAGCTATCTATTTTACATTTGGTAGTATATATGTGTCAATGCTACTCTCTCACTTCATCACAGCTTACCCTTCTCCCTCCCCATGTCCTCAAGTCCATTCTCTACCTCTGTGTCTTTATTCCTGTCCTGTCCCTAGGTTCATCGGAACCTTTTTTTTTTTTTTTTTACATTCCATATATATGTGTTAGCATACGGTATTTGCTTTTCTCTTTCTGACTTACTTCACTCTATATGACAGGCTCTAGGTCCATCCACCTCACTACAAATAACTCAATTTCGTTTCCTTTTATGGCTGAGTAATATTGCATTGTATATATGTGCCACATCTTCTTTATCCATTCATCTGTCGATGGACACTTAGGTTGATTCCATGTCCTGGCTATTATAAATAGTGCTGCAATGAACATTGTGGTACATGACTCTTTTTGAATTATGTTTTTCTCAGGGTATATGCCCAATAGTGGGATTGCTGGGTCATATGGTAGTTCTATTTTTAGTTTCCTACCACCATACACAAAAATAGAGTCAAAATGTATTAAAGACCTAAATGTTAGGCCAGACACTATAAAACTCTTAGAGGAAAATACAGGAAGAACAGTCTTTGACATAAATCACAGCAAGATACTTTTTGACCCACCTCCTAGAGAAATGGAAATAAAAATAACAAATGGGACTAATGAAACTTAAAAGCTTTCACAAAGCAAAGGAAACTACAAACAAGACAAAAAGACAACCTCAGAATGGGAGAAAATATTTGCAAACGATTTAATGGACAAAGGATTAATCTCCAAAATATATAATCAGCTCATGCAGCTCAATATTAATAAAACCCAACAACTCAGTCAAAAAATGGGCAGAAATGGGCTTCCCTGGTGGTGCAGTGGTTGAGGGTCCACCTGCCGATGCAGGGGACACGGGTTTGTGCCCCGGTCCGGGAGGATCCCACATGCCGTGGGCGGCTATGAGGGTGTGAAGAAAAGGGAACACTCTTGCACTGTTGGTGGGAATGTAAATTGATACAGCCACTATGGAGAACAGTATGGAGTTTCCTTAAAAAACTAAAAATAGATTCCACAGCTTTTGACAACATCTTTATGGGCTTGCAAAATTTTGGACAAAGAGTTCCTCTAATTTTGCTACCCCTTAATTTTTTCCACTCAGGAAATTGTTTTGTTTTAATATTAAAACATAGTTCTAGACACACACCATTTTTTTCTCCAGAAATGCTTACTATTTATATTTTTTAATCTTTTTTTTCTTAACATCTTTATTGGAGCATAATTGTTTTACAATGGTGTGTTCGTTTCTGCTTTATAACAAAATGAATCAGTTATACATATACATACGTTCCCATATCTCTTCCCTCTTGCGTCTCTCTCCCTCCCACCCTCCCTATCCCACCCCCCTAGGTGGTCACAAACCACCGAGCTGCTCTCCCTGTGCTATGCGGCTGCTTCCCACCAGCTATCTATTTTATGTTTGGTAGTGTATACATGTCCATGCCACTCTCTCACTTTGTCACAGCTTACCTTACCCCCTCCCCATATGCTCAAGTCCATTCTCTAGTAGGTCTGTGTCTTTATTACCGTCTTACCCCTAGGTTCTTCATGCCTTTTTTTTTTTCTTAGATTCCATATATATGTGTTAGCATACGGTATTTGTTTTTCTCTTTCTGACTTACTTCACTCTGTATGACAGACTCTAGGTCCATCCACCTCATTACAAATATCTCAGTTTCTTTTTGTGGCTGAGTAATATTCCATTGTATATATGTGCCACGTCTTCTTTATCCATTCATCTGATATTGGAGTATAATTGCTTCACAATACTGTGTTAGTTTCTGTTGCACAACAAAGCGAATCAGCCATATTCATACACATGTCCCCATATCCCATCCCTCTTAAGCCTGCCTCCCAGGCTCCCTATCCCACCCCTCTAGGTCATCACAAAGCACTGAGCCTATCTCCCTGTGCTATGCTTCTTCTTCCCACCAGCCAACTATTTTACATTCGGTAGTATGTATATGTCAATGTTACTGTCACTTTGCCCCAGCTTCACGCTACCACCCCATGTCCTCAAGTCCATTTTCTATGTCCACCTCTTTATTACTGCCCTGCAACTAGGTTCATCAGTACTATTTTTTGTTGTTGTTGTTTTAGATTCCATATGTATGCTTTAGCATACAGTATTTGTTTTCCTCTGTTTTTCTAGACAGTCTCTAGATCCATCCAATCTCAACAAATGACTCAATTTCGTTCTTTTTTATAGCTGAGTAATATTCCATTGTATATATGTACCAAAACTTCTTTATCCATTCGTCGGTCAATGGGCAGTTAGGTTGCTTCCATGATCTGGCTATTGCAAATAGTGCTTCAGTAGGAACCTCCATACTGTTCTCCATAGTGGCTGTATCAACTTACATTCCCACCAACAGTGCAAGAGGGTTCCCTTTTCTCCACACACCCTCCAGCATTTGTTCTTTGTAGATTTTTCTGATGATGCCCATACTAACTGGTGTGAGGTGATACCTCATTGTGGTTTTTATTTGCATTTTTCTAATAATTAGTGATGTTGCACAGCTTCTCATGTGCTTCTTGGCCATCTGTATGTCTTCTTTGGAGAAATGTCTATTTAAGTCTTCTGCCCATTTTTGGATTTGGTTGTTTCTTTAATATTGAGCTGCATGAGCTGTTTATATATTTTGGAGATTAATCCTTTGTCTGCTGATTCAGTTGCAAATATTTTCTCCCATTCTGAGGGTTGTCTTTTCGTCTTGTTTATGGTTTCCTTTGCTGTGAAAAAGCTTTGAAGTTTCATTAGGTCCCATTTGTTTATTTTTGTCTTTATTTCCATTACTCTAGGAGGTGGATCACAAATATCTTGCTGTGATTTATGTCATAGAGTGTTCTGCCTATGTTTTCCTCTAAGAGTTTTATAGTGTCTGGCCTTACATTTAGGCCTTCAATCCATTTTGAGTTTATTTTTGTGTATGGTGTTAAGGAGTGTTCTAATTTCATTCTTTCAAATGTAGCTGTCCAGTTTTCCCAGCACCACTGATTGAAGGGGCTGTCTTTTCTCCATTGTATATTCTTGCCTCCTTTATCAAAGATAAGGTGACCATATGTGTGTGGATGTATCTCTGGGCTTTCTATCCTGTTCCATTATTCTATATTTCTGTTATGTGCCAGTACCAGACTATCTTGATTACTGTAGCTTTGCAGTACAGCCTGAAGTCAGTGTGCCTGATTCCTCCAGCTCCATTTTTCGTTCTCAAGATTGCTTTGGCTATTCGCAGTCTTTTGTGTTTCCATACAAATTGTGAACTTTTTTGTTCTAGTTCTGTGAAAAATGCCATTGGTAGTTTTTTAGGGATTGCATTGAATCTGTAGATTGCTTTGGGTAGTATAGTTATTTTCACAGTGTTGATTATTCCAGTCCAGGAACATGGTATATCTTGCCATCTGTTTGTATCATCTTTAATTTCTTTCATCAATGTCTTATAATTTTCTGCCTACAGGTCTTTTGTCTCCTTAGGTAGGTTTATTCCTAGATATTTTATTCTTTTTGTTGCAGTGGTAAATGGGAGTGTTTTCTTAATTTCACTTTCAGATTTTTCATCATTAGTGTGTGGGAATGCAAGAGATTTCTGTGCATTAATTTTGTATCCTGCTACTTTACCAAATTCATTGATTAGCTCTAGTAGTTTTCTGGTAGCATCTTTAGGATTCTCTATGTATAATATTGTGTCATCTGCAAACAGTGATAGCTTAACTTCTTTCTGATTTGGATTCCTTTTGTTTATTTTTGTTCTCTTATTGTTGTGGCTAAAACTTCCAAACTATGTTGAATAATAGTGGTGAGAGTGGGCAGCCTTGTCTTGTGCCTGATCTTAGAGGAAATGGTTTCAGTTTTTCACCAATGAGGATGATGTTGGCTGTGAGTTTGTCATATATGGCCTTTATTATGTTGAGGAAAGTTCCCTCTATGCCTGCTCTCTGGAGGGTTTTTATCATAAATGGCTGTTGAATTTTGTCAAAAGATTTCTCTGCATCTATTGAGATGATCATGTGGTTTTTCTCCTTCAGTTGTTAATATGGTGTATCAAATTGATAGATTTGCGTATATTAAAGAATCCTTGCATTTCCGGGATAAACTCCAGTTGATCATGGTGTATGATCCTTTTAATGTGCTGTTGGATTCTGTTTGCTAGTATTTGGTTGAGGATTTTTACATCTATGTTCATCAGTGATATTGGCCTGTAGTTTTCTTTCTTTGTGACATCTTTGTCTGGTTTTGGTGTCAGGGTGATGGTGGCCTTGTAGAATGAGTTTGGGAGTGTTCCTCCCTCTGCTTTATTTTGGAAGAGTTTCAGAACGATAGGTGTTAGCTCTTCTCTAAGTATTTGATAGAATTCACCTGTGTGGCCCTCTGGTCCGGGGCTTTTATTTGTTGGAAGATTTTTAATCACAGTTTCAATTTCAGTGCTTGTGATTGGTCTGTTCGTATTTTCTATTTCTTCCTGGTTCTGTCTCGGAAGGTTGTGCTTTTCTAAGAATTTGTCCGTTTCTTCCATGTTGTCCATTTTATTGGCATATAGTTGCTTGTAGTAATCTGTCATAATACTTTTTATTTCTGCAGTGTCAGTTGTTACTTGCCCTTTTTCATTTCTAATTCTACTGAGTCTTCTCCCTTTTTTTCTTGATGAGTCTGGCTAATGGTTTATCAATTTTGTTTATCTTCTCAAAGAACCAGCTTTTAGTTTTATTGATCTTTGCTATTGTTTCCTCCATTTCTTTTTCATTTATTACTGATCTGATCTTTATGATTTCTTTCCTTCTGCTAACATTAGGGTTTTTTTTGTTCTTCTTTCTCTAATTGCTTTATGTGTAAGGTTAGGTTGTTTATTTGAGGTGTTTCTTGTTTCTTAAGGTAGGATTGTATTGCTATAAATTTCCCTCTTAGAACTGCTTTTGCTGCATCCCATAGGTTTTGGGTCATCATGTTTTCATTGTCATTTGTTTTTAGGTATTTTTTGATATCCTCTTTCATTTCTTCAGTAATCTCTTGGTTATTAAGTAGTGTATTATTTAGCCTCCAGGTGTTTGTATTTCTTACAGATTTTTCCTGTGTGTTCCCGTTGTTTTTGGTGTCTGTTCCCAGTGGCTAAGCTTGATTCAGTGGGTTGTGTAGGCTTCCTGGTGGTGGGGACTGGTGCCTGTGGTCTGGAGAATGAGGCTGTATCTTGTCTTTCTGGTGGGCAGTTTTATGTCTGGTGGTGTGTTTTGGCGGTGTCTGTGGCCTTATTATGATTTTAGGTAGCCTCTCTGCTAATGGGTGGGGTTGTGTTCCTGTTTTGCTAGTTGTTTGGCATAGGGTGTCCAGCACTGTAGCTCGCTGGTTGTTTAGTGGAGCTTGGTCTTGGCGTTGAGATGGAGCTCTCTGGGAGATTTTTGCCATTTGATATTATGTGGAGCTGGAAGGTCTCTTGTGGACTAGTGTCCTGAACTTGGCTCTCCCACCTCAGCGGCACAGCCCTGATGCCTGGCTGGAGCACCAAGGGCCTGTCATCCACATGGCTAAGAATAAAATGGAGAAAAAAGAAAGGAAGGAAGGAAGGAAGGAAGGAAGGAAGAAGATAAAATAAAATAAAGTTATTAAAAAATAGAAAATAATTGTTTTAAAAAAAAGGAAAGAAAGAAGAGAGCAACCAAACCAAAAAACAAATCCACCAATTTTAACAAGTGCTAAAAACTATACTAAAAAACAAAAAACCGCACAGACAGAACCCTAGGACAATGGTAAAAGCAAAGGTATACAGACAAAATCACACACAGAAGCATACACATTCACAAAAAGAGAAAAAGGGAAAAAAAAATACATATATAGTTGTTCCCAAGGTCCACCTTCTCAGTTTGGGATAATTCGTTGTCTATTCAGGTATTCCACAGATGCAGGTACATCAAGCTGATTGTGGAGATTTAATCCGCTGCTCCTGAGGCTGCGGGGAGGGATTTCCCTTTCTCTTCTTTGTTCGCACAGCTCACGGGGCTCAGCTTTGGATTTGGCCCCCCTGAGGGCATCTGTTCTTTGCTCAGATAGGACGGGGTTAAAGGAGCTGCTGATTTGCGGGCTCTGGCTCACTCAGGCCGGAGGGAGGGAGTGGTATGGATACGGGGCGAGCCTGCGGCTGCAGAGGCTGGTGTGAGGCGCGCCGTGTGTTCTGCCGGGGAAGTTGTCCCTGGATCACGGGACCCTGGCAGTGGCAGCTGCACAGGCGGAGGTGTGGATAGTGACCTGTGCTTGCACACAGACTTCTTGGTAGTGGCAGCAGCCTCGTTAGAATTTCGTGCCCATCTCTGGGGTCCGCGCTGACAGCTGCAGCTCAGGCCCGTCTCTGGAGCTCATTTAGGCAGTGCTCTGAATCCCCTCTCCTCGTGCACCCTGAAACAAGGGTCTCTTGCCTCTTCGGCAGCTCCAGACCTTTTTTCCGGACTCCCTCTCGGCTAGCTGTGCTGCACTAGCCGCCTCAGGCTGTGATCACGCCGCCAGTCCTCTCCCTGCATCGGACCAAAGCCTGAGCCTCAGCTCCCAGACCCGCCCATCCCGGCGGGTGAGCAGACAAGCCTCTCCGGCTGGTGAGTGCTGGTCGGCACCGATCCTCTGTGCGGGAATCTCTTCGCTTTGCCCTCCACACCCCTGTTGCTGCGCTCTTCTCCATGGCTCTGAAGCTTCCCCTCTCCGCCACCTGCAGTCTCCACCCGCGAAGGGGCTTCCTAGTGTGTGGAAACCTTTCCTCCTTCACAGCTCCCTCCCACTGGTGCAGGTCCAGTCCCTATTCTTTTGTCTCTGTTTTTTCTTTTTTCTTTTGCCCTATCCAGGTACGTGGGGAGTTTCTTGCCTTTTGGGAGTTCTGAGGCCTTCTGCCAGCGTTCAGTAGGTGTTCTGTAGGAGTTGCTCCACATGTAGATGTATTTGTGATGTATTTGTGGGGAGGAAGGTGATCTCCACGTCTTACTCTTCTGCCATCTTGAAGCTCCCCACCCTGTGATTTTCTTTTGTTTTGTCTCTTTAATCTACCCAGAGCTATTTTTGTATGTGTTGTGTAGTAGGGAGTCCAAATATTTTTTTGAATGAGTAGACTATTTGCAATAACATTGCTAGAACTGTTGATCATTTTCCACTTAATTAAAAAAAGTAATACAAGTTATAGTTTGATATATAAATCATTCTCCTGGGTTATTTATTCTGTTTTTTGAAAGTAATTATTGACTCCTGGCATGATAGTACATGATATTTCTTCTTATGTTGATATCTGGATGTTTCTTTTCAGAGTCATTTTGTTTTCAGAAAGTCCATGGGTATTCTTATGTTCCTACCTTCCACTTGAACATCGTTCTAAACTTTTCAATTCCATAATAAATCAAGGTACACATTTTTTAATGTACATTGTATTCATAGAAGTCTATGAAGCGAATTGATATGTTTATAATATTCAGTAATGACATTCAAAATGTATGAATTTCAAAATGGAGATATAGTCCATTTATTTAGTCTATTTATTGAGCTCTTTCTCTAAAATCTTAAATTCTTTCTAGGTATCTATATCTATCTGTCTATGTATCTATGTATCTGTCTACCTACCTACTTACCTGCCTTTATACATATATATATATATATCATCCTTTCATATATACCTATATCTGTAAAGATCAGAGATATATATCTTTATCTATAGATAGATATAAGAAATGTGCAAGATCAATGAATCTATCTCTATTTATAGAGCTAGGTATCCCTATCAATATCTCTAGATATCTCCAGATGGTAGATAGATAGATAGATAGATCGATCCTGCACATCTATTGCTTAGTCATTCCTAATTATTTTATTACTTGTGGCTACTATAAATAATATCCTTTTGTCCCCCGCAAATTCTACATCCAGGAAGCAGGCTGAGAAAACTGATCAGTCTCCAAAGAGGAGCTTCCAAATTCTCTCCACATGTGGCCAAGGATGATAATGTAAAAAGAAAAACATCACCAAGGGGCCTTGAGAGTGAAAGACGTGGGAACTATTTTAGGGAATGGAGTCAAGTGCTCATGACAGAGCACTCCCCACCTCCAGAGTAGACTGCCCTTGCAATAACAGCCTAAATTCCAAATATATAGTGGAATTTCAGAACTGCTTTGGATCAGGGACTACAGAGTCCCTCTTCTTCCTAAATTAGAATTTTTATTTGGATAACCTGATGCTTTCTGCAGTTTTATATTAGGAGTATGGGGGACAGACAAGTTGCCATTTTGGCTCATAGGTTTCCAAGAGGAGACACTTATAGAATTTTAGCCTAATCTAGTGATTATGGGTTGTGGGAAGGGCCAGGTATAATTTGGTGCTTAAAAGAAAAGTCAGCCATATATTTGTGACTGGAAGAGTTGATTTTGATAGATGTTAGGAAAATTTTTGACAAAGATCAGTTCTCTCACTCACTCTGTCTCACTTTGAGCACAAAGTAGAATTGTTTTCCACTAACTTGCTCTCAGGCCTGGCTCTGTGACTTGCTTTAGAAAATGCAGTGTGAGTGGTAGTGATTCATGTCACTTCTGGGTAAAACCTTTAAGAGTCAATGTTTAGTTTTCCATGCTCCCTTTTCCTGATTTTGCAATCAAGGAAGCATAAGGATAAGAGGAAGTTCTATCAGCCTGGGTCCCTCAAGACACAAGATAAGCAGAGCCTTCAAGCTGACCTGTGATAGACATGTAGTATGAGTAAGAACTGTACTGATTTATTATAAGCCACCATTATTTGGTGATTTTTTTTTATTTCACATAATCTAGCTTATGTTGATTGATTTTATTTTCTGTATCCTGATTCGTGTAATTAACAATTTTCAGAAATATTCTCATCTTCTCTGTCTTCAGACATCTCTTTTCTATGTGTGGTTCAAATTTCCCATGTCCTATCATTTTTGGTTTTGCTTTTTCTTATTCTTTAACTGAGTAAAAGTCTGCCTAGATCTGATTTTTGCCCATAAACACTGGGTATAGATTGCCCTTAATACCCACCATTTTCCACACCTACATGAGTGGAACCAGTCTCTTATCTTGGAATCAAGAGATGTGTTCACTGGCTGTATTAAGCAGGCATCTACTTGGTGAGTGTGTCTTTTTGCCCTGAGGTAGAAGTTTATTTCTACTGCTGGGTTCTCTGACTATAACGGTGAAACAGTTATACTTTCAAAAATCTAAAATCTACCTGTAGGTCTTTTATTGACCCAAATCAAACAAACAACCCACTGTGCATCAAATACTGCTCCCATGTATTTTGCTGTTCTCAGGCCCACCTACATGATTTGTAGGTCATTTTCCTCATATATACAACAAAGCAACACTGACCTTGCAGGTCCTGAAGATTGAATAAAATAGCAAAGGTCTATATTCTGCATGACACAATGTCCGTTTCACTGGTTCAATTCATTATTATTATTTATTTGTCAAGGTCTATTACACTCACAATTTCTATAATCCTGTTTACTTTTCCTGTTTACTATTGGCAAAGTCATTTTATTAAACTCTCTTGGACTCTCTTACTTTTTACAAGAGTAACCCAGATGTTCCTGGTAGTAAAATCATCAAAGAGTAAAATCCTATGGTTCAGTCATTTTCAATCAGTCTTCTTGTTGCCTTAATAACTATCAGAATAAAATAACTCTCAATATATTATCCTAGAAAAATGACTGCATTATATGGACCCACCAGATTTTTACATCAGGATTTTGGGGTTTTGAATGAATAGAGCAGGTAGCTGCCTCCACTGAGAATTGAGCCTTCACAAGGTTTATTCCTGTCTGGGTTCATTACACATTCCACAAGGACATCCAAGGAAATGTCAGATGAGATCTTTTCGTTTTCACTGGGATAAAATTAGATTGGGTCTGATGAGCCAGAGGAATGCGATTGAGGCCCTGGGCACAAGCTTCATAATATGGCTGTGCCCACAGACTTATCCGCAGAGTGTTTCTCCTGGGATTCTCAAACCAACTGCCAAATTTACCACTCAGTTCCTGTACTGTGTACCATGTGACTTTCTGCTTATCCTGGCTTTACTTCTAGTTCTTTTGCACTCAGTGGATTATCTTGGCACCCCTCCCCCAATTTCCCCAATAGTCTAATTCCCTGGCTCCCGCTCACAGCCCCTCTATTGGAATAAAACCTTAATTTGACACTATCCTGAACTTGGTCTTTGGTTTCCTCCCAGAGAGAAAGGCCTTTTCCCCAGGCAGCAGCAGCCAGAATCTTAACCCAGCTAACTCTTCCCTACTGGATATTATTAATTGTTGGAGACTCACTCTCCTTTTCCTCTTTCTCTCTTTCTATCTCTCCCTCTCTCCCTTCCTCCCGCCCTCTCTTTCGACCTTAGTCAGTCCCATTCCTATTCAAATTAGTCCTTTGAAATCCATTAACCCCATAAAATAGGAGAGTCTTTACCATTTGACCTACTATTCTTAAAGTTCAGTCTGAGTTTGGATAACATCATTTCCATAAGACTTTTCTCGGTAAAGTTTTGAAAAATACCTGTTAGTTCTTCTTTTGTCCTTCACTTCTCCTAGCCACTCTCACCTACTTCACCCCCCTACCCAGGCCACCTTGGACACTGTCATCATTAAGCACTACCACTGGTGTTTTAGATCTGGGTTTCTCTACCTTGTCAGGATTGACATTTGGGGCTGGATCATTTGTTGTCAGGGACTGTCCTGTGAATCGAGGGATATTTAGCAGTATCCTTGCCCTTTACAACAAGATGGCAGTGACACCCCCACCCCTCACCTTTCCAGTCTTGACAATCAAAAATGTCTCCAGACATTGCCAAATGTCCCCAGGGTCGGGGAGGGAGGGCAGTTACTTCCAGTTGAAAACCACTGTGGTTGATAAGCTCCATTTGATACTCCTAGAGAAAATGTCCTAGGTGGCTGTGGATTGTTTGCTAGCAGCTTTTCAAATCCCTTATTGGTTTTTCTCATGTTCTGAGGTCCATATGAAGCTTCCAGTAACCAAGATGGATACAGGATTTCTCTGCATATGCCTGCAAATGGACAGGTTAAGATTTAAATGCTATTACACTTTGCCATTACCAACTTCCCAAGTTAAAATCTAGTCTTTAGCAGTTTTAGGCTTAACAGTTTATCCCCTCCTACTTCTCCAAAGCTCTCTGCTACATTTCTAATTAGAGGGTTCTGTTTGACTGTAGGAAAGTGGTACAGTCATAAAATAAATTCTACCATAGAATACTTTATAATGAAAAATAGATGCTTTTCTCTTTTTAAACCAACTTCTCGGATGAATTAATTGTGAGTCAACGTTTTATTTCAAACTTGCCTACAAAGGAGAAGGCTTAGATTACTCTTTGGGTAATTTTTAGAGGAGACTAAATGTGGAAATATTGTTAGCTAGGTGTAAGAAGGAAATGTCTTTTAACTAAAAGTCATTTGCTTCACTTAAAGATTGATAGTTAACTTGGGTGAGTAAAGTCTAACTTTCCAGAAAAAAATTAAGCTCATCAAAATCTATCAGAAATGCTAGATACTTTCCAGAAGAGTTTGTTAATAATATCATAAAACAGAGTTCTGCTTCTCACATCATTTTCTAATGCTTGAGAGAATTTTTTTTTCTTTATACTGATCAAATTTTAAGAAATGAGTATATGCTAGAGGTTGGGGAGAAATGGGAGTGAAATATTAATACACAGGATTGTGTTCCTTTGCTGGAAGCATGCGTCTAGAACATATAATTCCTAAACGTCCTTTCTCATCTACCTACCTCTTCCCCTCCAGAGCATCTTCTTCCTTAGAGCTCTACCACTTGATTCTCTACTCACGTTTTTGGACCTGTCCACCTACAGAATTTAATTTTGCTCCAGAATTTGCCCTTCCCCTGCATCAAAGTGCCTTTTAAGCCTGAATAATTGATAATAAGACTCCAGGACCTACAGCAGGAGAATCCATTAGGGGCTTTGATATGCACAGTGCACTTTCACATGAGACCTTCCCAATGGCGTGGAAGTAGATAACCCACTATGTGTGGACCTTTTTTCTCAGATACACACAAACACACACATGAACACACACACTCCTTGAAGAACATCAGTTCTTACAGACTATACCATTTCTTTCTAGCTGCCCTATTTTCAACAACATTAACTACCATGCTGCCTTACAATGTCTTTTCACTTCCCCTTTCTTTCTTTCAAATTTTACTCTCTTAGACCTACTAGAAATGAGAATTAGACATATTATGGAGAGATATACTCCTCTCATAACTACCCAAAGACTGCTAAAACTGGGATGTTATCACTTTGATAATATTGAGTTCTGGGGCAAGCCAGTAATTGTGGTATAAGGCTGAAAATTAAGGCCCAGTATTGTGCACTACCTCAATATCTGAGAGAAAACAGGCGGGTATCAAATAGCCTACCTGTAGGTTCCCCTCCCCAGTTTGCTCCCTCAGCTGAGGTCCCCTAGAAAAGCAACCCTCTTCGTCAAGAGGACTAGGAGCAATTCCTGCTTATCCACGAGAAATGAATTTTAGTTCTCTGCCAGCCCATAGAATTATTCAAACAACTTAATCACAAAGTCCTGTGGAAACCAGGGGGCACCCCAGTCTCTACAAAGCCTTTTCCCTACAATCACTTCTTGTTCACCCTACTCCAAAGTTTAACCCCTGTGTGGTCCTACATAGTATCTGCCTTTTCTGGGCTGTGGGTACACACCTAATAACCTGTTGATCTCATCTGTCCAGTGTCATGTGTTATGTGTTCAGGCCTCCCCATAATCCAAGAGTGGGAATCCATCCCTCACCAAGGGTGAATAGAGGTCCTTCAGACAATAATGATCCTTATTTTGGGGTTAATATGGTGGAATAGGAGGGTGTTATTTGAGGAGCATTTAAAAAATTGAATGTAGTATAAACTGTGCAAATATTAAGTATATAGCTCAATGAATTTCTATATGAGCTATATTGTATTTCAGCTTGTTTTTCAAAATTAATAACTTTTATTAGGGTTACTTTTTTAATAATAAATTCTTATTTATATCTATCCCCTATGTATCTGTTTCTAGTTTTATATTGATTCTTTAATTCCATTTCTTCTTTTTAGATTCTGTTATCTTCTTCCTGAAGCATACTCTTGAGTAGTTATTTCATTGAGAGCCTATATGTCTAAAGCTTTCTTATTATGTTTCCAGGAAAGGGCTTAATTTTGCTTTTATTTTTGAACGACAGTATAGCTAGTTAGAGGATTTTAGGCTGATCTTTATATTCTGTCAGCGTTTAAAAGATATTATTCCATTGTATTCTGGCCTCTACTGTTGTTGTTGATAAATCTGTTGTCAATCTAGTTATGTTACTTTTCACATAATCTGTTTTGTCTTTCTTTTTGTGGGTATTGTTAAATTTTCTCCCCTTTTTTTTGGGTTTATGTTATACTACAAAATGTGTAGGTGTGTAATGAGTATTAAAGTATGTATGTTTTTATTTATTGCTTTATTTTTTATTGAGTTATAACATATTCAGTAAATTATACATTTCAACTGGACAGTTCAATGAAATTTTAAGTCCATATATATACCTTTTTGTAACCACTACCCCAATTAAGATATACAATATTTCCATCACCCTGAGAAGTTTATTCATGTAGCTTCCTTGTCAATACTATGCAGAGGTCACCAGGAATCTGACTGGTGTCATCGTAGCTTAGTTTTGTCTGTGTTTGAACTTCACACAGTATATATGTAAGGTACTATTTTTAGCTTTTGAAAAATAATTCTTAGTTTTTCTTGGTTTTCAGTTTTGTGATTCATATATTTACAGTTATGTACTATAGATGGGAAATAATTTTAAAAATGTACCCTGGAATACCATTTGATGTAGAACAGGTGTTGACAAATTTTGTCTGTAAAGGACAGATATTTTAAGCTTTGTGAGAATATAGTCTTCATTTCATATTCTTTCTCTCTCTAATAACCATTTAAAGAATGTAAATACTACTCTTAGCTCAAGGCTGTGCCTATATTTTGCCAACCCCAGTTTTAAAATGCTTCTTATTTACCTATTTTCCCATAGAAGGATTATTATATGTTTTCTCTTTCTCTAATCCAATTAAAATGGGCTTTATTCTCTTTTCGAATACAAGTTTATGAAGAGTAAATAAAATGTATATTCCTGCTTTGCAGACTTAACTCAGAGAAAATTTTATAAGCTAATCCAGCATGGAAAGGTACCAAACTGCTAATATACTATATATATATAGTATATTCTAATAAGATTTGTGAAATAGGATGTGATCAGAAAGTGGACAAGAATGGATCAAAATTCCCACTGAAGTCACTGAAATTGATTGAAAAGGAATTAGGATATTTATTTATCCTGTCGACTAGTCCCTCTCCTACTTATTTTATCAGTCTTTTTGAAAGATCCTCTACATTGCCTTGGACTCTGATTTGAAGGAATATTTGTAATTTTGTCTGGTAGACATACTGGCAAGAAGGCTTTTCCAAAACTTGAGCAAAAACGTATTTAAACTAGAGTTATGTCTGCCAAAACCATTGGTTAGCACAGGTAGCATTCCTACCAAAGCTATAAACTCACTGGAGAATAATTTGCTCTCTCAGTATACACCCTCTATCTTGCTATATCGGGTGTTTGATCTTCTCTCTCTGAGATTAGGGCCAGCCAGTGTGCTAATTGTGACTTTACGTGACAACTTTAGTAGCCCCGGAAAAAATAAAGGTTCCTAATAAATGATGATTCAGTCTTCTTCAGCCAGACCAAGGGGTTGCCTTATTTTAGAATAATCTCTATCGTTGGAAAACTCTAAATCATATTTAAGAGACACGTATATGTTTAGAGTAAGCATTGCTGGACCCTTTGCAATAAAGCAATAGAATTGGAGAATAGTAAGAATCTAGTTTTCCAGGATACCTTTTTCTTTTCTTTCCAGCTCTGTTTCATAATTAAAAGATCATTGGGTTGGATTGTTGTTGGAAGACTATGCCAGCCACTCTTGTGGTGAGGCCTTGTTTTCCAGAAACACATATGTCTTATTTTGCATGCAGTGGTTCAGGATTCAGATAATCATGTGTCGAACGGTGATGCCTATCATTAAAACCACACATGCAAGATCCAGCTTGCCAAAGAACCATTCAAACAAATATACAAGAGAGAGATAATGTTGGGAATTCTATTGAGGTCCTGATCAGCAGGTACATTTTAATGAACTGAACTCAAGTTATCATTTGATAATATAACATCTGGAAATCTGCTTATAAACTTTAAGATCTACAAACTAGCCAGAAACCCCTGAACTTTAACTGAGCTCTCCTCTTACACAAAAGGTTTTCTACCAGCTACAGCTTATCTTTTAGTTATGATTATGCTCTTTAAACATCAAGACATTTCTGTATTTTATTGTTGTTTGACGTTAAGTATTTTTTCATCTCTGCTACTTATGGGTCCATAGGGAGAGAGAGAGAGGATGTTAGATATGAAACAAGGATAACACATCTTTCAGCTTCTTTTTGAATACCATCTTGCAACATGGCTGATTACATAAATTTGAAACAAATACTATCCTGGAGCATTTTGTAGAGCAGATCCTGTTTGTACATTTAGAAACAAATATGTAAAAATATGTGCCTATGTAAGCTACATGGTTCCTTTTCACACTGCATGTTTTGTCCTTTCCACAATGTGTATGTTTTTTTTTCCGGATATAACACATGAAGGTGCTATTCAACAATTGAAGTAGAAAAGCATATTTTTCTCTTTTGAGATAGGTAGGCCTCCAGGTGGGAAAATAGTGAAACGTTAGTCATGGCTTTCAAAGGATCTCCTGCAGGCTCTAAAGGCACCAGGTTTGATATTGCATATTGAAAGAGTCACAAAATCATAATTACCCTAAAGACATATAGCTTCTCAGCTTTACAAAATGTAAATGCTTTTCTATCTGTATCCTTCCCTTTCATGTTCCAAAACACAGCTGATAAAAGAAAGAAACCAACTACCTAAAAAATAAAATACTTCAGGCCAAGAAATGGGAGGGGTGGGGCAGGGATCCAAAATTATCTCTTCCACTGACTGATGCGTGTTTTTAACTTAAAAACAAGAATGCCCACATTTTTAGTATATCCCCCAAAGAGCATGTTCTCTTAAATACTGGATTTTCTCTCTCAAAATACAACAGGAAAAGTGAAAAAACCTGTCTGTAGACGCCTGATGAATCATTTAATTAAATCCTGCTGATAACACATTCCTTGGTTCCCTGCTTTACCTAGAATCTGTGCTGAAAAGGAAGTGCGTTAATAGAGCGGCCATAATCACTTAATATTTATGTTTTCTATCTCCCCATCCAGCTGACTCCAGCAACTTTAATTTGAGAAAGAAAAGTCTGATCCAGTAGAGAGTTAACTTAGGCAGACCCATCCTGAAGTAACATTTTAATGTAAATGTTTCTGGGAACTGCAAATACTTTAATGCAAATATGAAATAGCTATAAACACATGAACCTTATGAAGATTAAACTTAATTGCATTATTTATCTTTATGATTAATCACCTTCATAATGGTAGCTACTCTGTTGCAGGTTTTTCTGAGAGATCCTTTGTGTAGATGTTCTCATTTAAGTCCCACGCAACTCTTGAAGGTGGTATTGATGATTTTCATTTTATAAATATGAGTACAAGCTCAGGAAGGTCAAGTGACTTGTCCAAAGGCCCACATCTGGTCATTGGCAGAGCTCCCACCCTGCACTTGGAATTCTATAAGCAAGAAATTCAATCCCACAAGGTTATGAGTGTGGCCTCTGCTCACATGATTAGCCAGCAGAAGGACTAGGAATAGCATCCTGGCCCTTTTGAGTTTCTACCCAGTGCTGCTTCTAGTAGTTCACATCTTGCCAATCCACAGTTCTACTCTAGCCAAAAACGTAAATGGTCCCTACAGCTGAATTGGATGCAAAAGGTGAAAATTCTGGAGTCTGAGGTCTCAACTCGTAAATCTTTTAGTAACCCAGAAACTCTCAGTTATAAACTACAATGCAGACAATTCTCAAAGTCAATCAGAGAATAAACTTTTTTTTTTTTGTGGTACGCGGGCCTCTCACTGTTGTGGCCTCTCCCGTTGCGGAGCACAGGCTTCGGACGTGCAGGCTCAGCGGCCATGGCTCACGGGCCCAGCCGCTCCGCGGCACGTGGGATCTTCCCGGACCAGGGCACGAACTCGTGGCCCCTGCATCAGCAGGCGGACTCTCAACCACTGCACCACCAGGGAAGCCCAAGAATGACCTTTTATCGAGTGGCTGATCTATAGGACTCTGTACATTTTCTTTTCCAATTTAATGAATAACATTGATTTTTAAATGGAAAAAGATTTTTTTTTTCTTCCTCTGTTTGGACACCAGCATCCTGTAATTAAAGGTTAGCGAATAAACTATTTGTACTGCTACAACCATTATACAATGCGTAGCCTAATTAAATGCATGCAGTCAAAAGGCTCAGCTGGGCTTCCTCTTCCCTGCCCTCACCCACCTTCAGAACACAGAACACCTACTGTAGGCAGAGTACATTAACCAGGGAAAAAGCAAATTTTCTTCCCATCACCCAAACAGGAAGACTAAAACCTCTGCCCGCTATGGGAGTCCTAATAGGTCAAAACTCTAATAAAATCACAGGTTTTCCATTGCAGACTCATATTCTGAAGGCCGAATTGCTTGAATTTCAGTTTCAGTCCCACTTTAGTATTCTTTTGCTAAGTATTAATGGCATATTAAATGTCATCACTTTTATGTTTACCAGTTGCCACTGAAATTGTGTGAAGCATACCTGTGCATCTCTTCTGACACAGAATCCAGGATCCCAACATACCCACGAAGACCTCTTCATTTTGAAAAATATAGTGTAGCAGACTTTAGACAACTGACCCAGGAATTCAGGTTTTGGTATTTAGTTTCTGTCAAAGGTTCCACTTCCGGTAATTTGTTCCAAAATTAGCAATGCTAAGTACTCCCATGCAGCAGACCCCAAATTAAGAACAGACCAAGTCTTGGCCTAACAATGTAGAAAGAACAGGACTAATAATTAGGGCAGATGGAAAAGCAGTATTTTGTAAGAACAACCAAGTCAACAATTACCTCTGTCACTGGCAGCAACCATTCAGTGCCCCAGACTGAGCAGCAGTGGCCTTATTTAAAACACCTGTAATCAAGGGGGAGGTTTACTGACCTCTCTTCTCCTGCCTTTTCTTGAGTGAGCTGGAATTTTTTCTTATACCTGAACTTTCTTATTAAGGATTTGAGGGTTTTCACTCAAACCTGTGCAAGTCCTGGAGACTTCTGAGAAATTTGGTAACTAAAGACCAAATGCAAGCTTATCACTATAACCACAAAGAGCAACACCATGAATCATACTTTTTCTCATATTATTTGACTCCTCCAGTTTTTATATCTAGCTTACTTTCTTCTTGGCTATAGCTCTATGTTAGTTCTAATTATATTTAACATTCTTATAGAAAGCCTTTATGAACACCATAATTTAATATCTTTCAATTTATTATCTTCATTTTTTCAGATGAAAAAAACTGAAGTTCAGAGAAACAGGAATTTGCCAAAAGTCATGTGACTAAGAAGTAGTAAAACTTGAAGGCAGATTTTTCTGATTTTAAGTCCATTGCGCTTTCCATATACATGGCTTTGGGATACAGTGTGAAAATTGATTATATTAATTCCACCATGTTTGTAGAGATTCACACTTGTTCTCAGTCTGTGGTCAGGGCTTAGTCTCACACATAAAAAAATCAATTCCTTTGAGAATTTCTAAACAGAAACTGAATCAATTTGTTGTATATCCTTGTTATTGACGTTGCCTGACTTCTTAAAGCTATTCTTCTACCGGTATGCAATCCATCCCAAACAGAATATACCTATGTTACCCTAGCAAGAGGTGAAAAGTTAGGATACTTCTAGAAGAGAATGTTAACTTCATTGGAGTCTACTTCCTAAAGTGAGTGAACAGAGATGAAAGATACTAATATCATCAAAATATCAAAATATAGCATAGTGAACTGTGTTATCTACATTAAATAATCTCAGAAGCTTGTTTAAAGCTAGATTGAATGTTTGCATATTTAATAAATGAAGGACAAATATATATTATCTATTGCATCCACAATCTTCTATTAAGCACTATAGAAACAAAAGCAGTTATAAAACATGGTCTGGAAATTAAAACCTAATGATCAAGTTGATGCAACTGTGAGTGTATAAAATATAAGGGATATATAAATTATAAGCCCACATACAATTATAAGCAATAATTTCAGCTATTATAAAAGTACAATCAGTGACACATAACTCATAAGTTTTCTGATAGAATTTAAACAGTCTATAAAAACTTGGTTCATCTCATTCTAGTTTCCTTAATTAAATTACTATCTATAAATTAGGAATGTCCAGTTTTTCCTCGTAACTTTCTAATCTATATGGCCAGCTGTCTACTAGACAGATCTATTTTGCTACCACATAGAAAACTCAAAGTCAGTATGTTCAAAACTGGACTGGTTGTCTTACCCTCCAAAGCTACCCCTTCCTGTCTTGTAATTACTTCCTCACTGAATACACCACAGTCTAATTAATTGCTCAAGGTATTGCCTGGTTACTTAGCTTGATTAACTGAAGATTGTAACACCGGGGTAATATTTTAATTCTCCATCCAAATTCTTGACACTCTCAGAATTAACCAAATGCCTGTGCTGATGACCTGTTAGTCCTATATACATGCATGAGTTCTTGCTCTCTCATCTTCCATGGGCTTTTCCTCCAATTCAGAGAACACATCTACTTCCATGATCATATTCTGACATTGTCATCAACTGAAACTGTTCCATCTCTGAAAATCATCATCCAAACATGCCATCGTCCTATCCTTCTGTCTTATTTACTGCTAAATTTTATGTCATGGTGGTCTCCAGTTTATCATCTTAATCACTTTCCTCCTGTCTGTCCCCTCTTCTCACAACCCACGTTATTGGACTTAATTCCCATCAAACATTAATAAAACCACTCATGCATATGTTTTCCACGCTTTTGTCCCTTCTTCTTTTTGTTGTACCCCTTGGAAAAAACTTAGCCCTGGATGAACAAAGCTATTAGGTTCCTATATATCTTCATCTTAAGACTGAGTATTGTTAGAAAAAAAAAATACAATATGGCAAATTGATACCACTCACAAATTCATGGCTGCTAACCCGAACTGGATACTCAGTATTACTAGGTGATGTTGCAGCTTTTCTTTGGTTTGATCATATTTGCATTCTTGTACCTTTTCACTTTCCTCAAACCTCTGTAAACTTCTCACTCATACAGATGGTAGCTCCCCTAAAACAGCCCATTAGTCCTTCCACTTAGTTCTCTGAAATTGCTCTGTTCTCTTCTACATCTGATTCTTCATGTGTCAAGTTGATAAGGTGCATTTTGGAAAAAATTAATCAGTTTCTGTTTAATCAATGAACTCCAATATGGAAAATTATAACTACACATAGGTATAAGTGACATGTGTAGAATTGACTGAGAAGGAGTTAGAGTGAAGGCTCTAGTGTTCTAGACTGGAGAGTTGGTGGTTCTTCTAATATAGTAGTGAAGCAGCTGGTTCAATTGTCACTTATTTTTTGCTCACTGATATTGAAACATTAGGAAATTTGAAAAACATTTTCAGAAAATTGGAGTTGACGTTTTTGTGCTATTTCAGAAAGTCCTTTATTTCGCTATTTTCACTGAATATATCCACATCTGTTAAATGTAAATATCTTGAATTTATGTGCCTTATAAAATAGCTAACTTAAATCTTACTTTGATAGACTAAATAATGGAACACAAATATATTTTGGTCCTAATCTCTAGTATTTGTAAAAATTAACCTACATGGCAAAAGAGACTTTGCAAGTGTGATCAAGTCATGGAACTTGAGATGGGAGATTATCTTGGATTATCCAGGTGAACCCTAAAGGTAATCACAGGTGTCCTTATAAAAGGGAAGCAGTGAGAAATTTGACTCCAGAAGAAGGCAGTGTGACAATGGAAGCCGAGGGAGAAAAGGTGAAGTGATGTGATGAATGGGACATGAACCAGAAGATAGAAAAGGCAAGGGAATGGATTCTGCCCTAGAGATTCCAGAGAAACCAGCCCTGACTACATCTTGATGTTAGCCGTGTGAGACTCATTTTGGGCCCCTGACCTCTGAAACTACGTGAGAATAAGTTGTGTCAATTTCATCCACTATATTTATAGTAAATTGTTGCAAAGGTAAGTATATTGTCTTTGCCTTCTGTTCTTCTTTGCCTCTTTAGTTCTTCTAGGTCCTTGTTAAACGTTTCTTGTATTTTCTCTATTCTATTTCCAAGATTTTGGATCATCTTTACGCTCATTATTCTGACTTCTTTTTCAGGTAGACTGCCTATTTCCTCTTCATTTGCTTGGTCTGTTGGGTTTTTACCTTGCTGCTTCATCTGCTGTGTGTTTCTCTGTCTTCTCATTTTGCTTAACTTACTGTGTTTGGGGTCTCCTTTTCTCAGGCTGCCTGTTCCTAGTTCCTGTTGTTTTTGGTGTCTGCTCCCAGTGGGTAAGGTTGGTTCAGTGGGTTGTGTAGGCTTCCTGGTGGAGGGGACTGGTGCCTGTGTTCTGGTGGATGAGGCTGGATCTTGTCTCTCTGGTGTGCAGGACTACATCCGGTGGTGTGTTTTGGTGTGTCTGTGAACTTATTATGATTTTAGGCAGCCTCTTTGCTAATGGGTTGTGTTGTGTTCCTGTCTTGCTAGTTGTTTGGCATAGGGTGTCCAGCACTGTAGCTTACTGGTCGTTGAGTGGAGCTGGGTCTTAGTGTTGAGATGGAGATCTCTGGGAGGGCTTTTGCTGTTTGATATTATGTGGGGCCGTGAGGTCTCTGGTGGACCAATGTCCTGAACTCGACTCTCCCACCTCAGAGGCTCAGGCCTGACACCCGGCTGGAGCACTAAGACCCTGTCAGCCACATGGCTCAGAAGGAAAAGGGGGAAAAAAAAGAAAGAGAGAAAAGTAAAATAAAATAAATTAAAGTTATTAAAATAAAAAGATAAAAAATAATAAAAAAAGGAAAACAAAAGGAAGAGAGCTACCAAATCAATAAGCAATTCTACCAGTGATAATAAGCTCTAAATACTAAACTCAGATAAACCTAAAACTAGAAACAAATTAGACACAGAAAGCAATCCCCAAGTCTACAGTTTTTCCCAAAGTCCACCACCTCAGTTTTTGGATAATTCATTGTCTATTCAGGTTTTCCACAGATGCAGGGTACATCAAGTTGATTGTGAAGATTTAATCTGCTGCTCCTGAGGCTGCTGGGAGAGATTTCCCTTTCTCTTCTTTGCTTACACAGCTCCTGGGGTTCAGCTTTGGATTTGGCCCTGCTTCTTCATGTAGGTCACCTGAGGGTATCTGTTCCCTGCCCAGATAGGACGGGATTAAAGTAGCAGCTGCTTAGGGGGCTCTGGCTCACTCAGGCCGGGGGGAGGGAGGGGTACGGAATGCAAGGCGAGTCTGCGGCGGCAGAGGCCGGCGTGATGTTGTAACAGCCTGAGGCGCGCCGTGTGTTCTTCCGTGGAGGTTGTCCCTGGATCACGGGACCCTGGCAGTGGTGGGCTGCACAGGCTCCCGGGAGGGGAGGTGTGGATAGGCTTCTTGGCGGCTGCAGCAGCAGTCTTAGCATCTCATGCCCGTCTCTGGTGTCTGTGCTGATAGCTGTGGCTCATGCCCATCTCTGGAGCTCTTTTAGGCTGTGGTCTGAATCTCCTCTCCCCACACACCCCGAAACAATGGTCTCTTGCCTCTTAGGGAGGTCCAGAGTTTTTCCCAGACTCCCTCCTGGCTAGCTGTGGTGCACTAGCCCCCTTCAGGCTGTGTTCATGCAGCCACCCCCAGCCCTCCCCCTGGGATCTGAACTCCAAAGCCTGAGCCTCAGCTCCCAGCCCCCACCCGCCCCAGCGGGTGAGCAGACAAGCCTCTCAGGCTGGTGAGTGCTGGTCGGCACCGATCCTCTTTGTGGGACTCTCTCCACTTTTCTGTCTGCACCCCTCTTGCTGCGCTCTCCTCCATGGCTCCAATGCTTCTCCCCCCCACCACCACTGTCTCTGCCAGTGAAGGGTCTTCATAGTGTGTGGAAACTTTTCCTCTTTCACAGCTCCCTCCCAGGTCCCATCCCTATTCTTTTGTCTCTGTTTTTTCTGTTTTCTTTTGCGCTACCCAGGTACGTGGGGAATTTCTTGCCTTTGGGGAAGTCTCAGGTCTTCTGCCAGCATTCAGTAGGTGTTCTGTAGGAGTTGTTGCATATGTAGATGTAGTTCTGATGTATTTGTGGTGAGGAAGGTGATCTCCACGTCTTACTACTCCACCATCTTGAAGGTCCCCCCTCTTTTTTATGTTTTGATTAGGCATACACATGTAACTTTCCTTTATTTCCTTTCATATCCTTTGCCTCGTCCTTTTGGTCTAAGTAGTCTGTCCCTTTTGATATAGGTTTTAGGAGCTTTTAAAAATATAATTTAGAAATAAGTCCTTTGTTATAATACTTGAAAATATTTCTTCCCCATTGTGGCTGTCAGCCACAATGATGATAAGTGAAGCTGATTTTCACTTATACTGTACATTTAATCATACTGCATTTTAAGGTACTCATTGATAATTTTTTCCTTGTGATTTCTGTTTTTATCTTGCTTAATAAATGTTCAAGGTATTTTCCACATATTATTCTAATATATTTAAAATTTTGCTTTTCATATTTTGCTGTTTTATCTATTTAGAAATATTTTTATATGATGTAAACTAGAAATAGCATGTTTATGGTTCTTCAATAAGGATAATTTGTATACAGAATACTTTCCCTCTCAGTCAATATAACAAACACTCATAAATACATTAATCCTGTATATATGTGAACTGTTGATTCTATTCAACTGGATGATTTTTTTTTCATTACCATTACCATAGTATCTTAATTACTATAGCTTTATAGTGATCTTCATATGTAGTAAATCAAATCCTCCTTTGACCTTGCTTATCTTCTCCATTTTTCTTCACGATTGCTTTTGCTTTACTTGGACTCTCTTTACTGTGAATTTTGAATGTTTGCTTTCAATCTTCTAACGATTTTATGCTTCAGACTTTCTTATAAACAGCACATAGATGGATTATTTTATATTCCAATTTAAGAATATATTGTTACTGATGAATTTTGTCCATGTATATTTATTGTGATTATCTTGTTTTCATTTTAAAATTGAGATATAACATGCAATTTTCAGTATAAAGTTTGATGATTTTTTTAACATCTTTATTGTAGTATAATTGCTTTACAGTGGTGTGTTAGTTTCTGCTTTATAACAAAGTGAATCAGCTATACATATACATATATCCCCATATCTCCTCCCTCTTAAGTTTGATGATTTTTTAAATATATCTTATGCGTTGTAGTTAATCACAAGATATGGCACATATGCAGAACCCCAGAAGACTCCTTCTTGTCTTATCTAAGCCTATAATTCCTTGTAGTGCTAACCACTAATCTGATTTTATGATTATCAATGAGTTTTGGCTACTCATAATTTTTCATAAATGGAATCATAAAATATTCGATAGGTACTCTTCTATGCCTGGTTTCTTTTGTTCATTATAATACCTGTCAGATTTATCCACGTTGTGGCATGTACTAGTAGTTTCTTCATTGTTTATTTTTGTTTGTTTTTTTAATGCTTTTTTGTATTTTATTGTATGACTATACACAGTTTATTCATTCTCCTATTGATGGGAATTTTGGCTGTTTCTATATGAGGCCATTTTGAATCAAACTGCCATGGACATCCTTCTTCATGTATTCTGATGGGCATTTCTTATTTTTTAATATACCTACGAGTGGAGTTGCTGAGTCTTATGAAAGCATATAATTACATTGAGTAGAAAATGCCAATTTTCCAAAAGATTTTACCCTTTACACTCCCAGCAGTGATGTAGGAGAGCTTCAGTTGATTCACATCTTGCCAGCACTTTCACATTTTAGTTATTCTGATGAATATGTAGTGTTGTCTCATTGTGAATTTTTTTTTATTGAAGTATAGTTGATTTACAATGTTGTGCCAATCTCTGCTGTATAGCAAAGTGACTCAGTTTTACATATATATACATTTTTTTTTAATATTCTTTTCCATTATGGTTTATCCCAGGAGATTGGATATAGTTCCTTATGCTATGCAGTAGGACCTTGTTGTTTATCCATTTTAAATATAATAGTTTGCATCTACCAATCCCAAAGTCCCAGTCCATCCCTCTCTCTTTCTGAGGAGTAATGATGTAAAGTATATCTTTGTATGCTTCTTGGCCATTTGGATAGTATCCTCTTAGTGACTGTTGCAAAGTGCCTGTTCAAGTCCTTTTCCTTTTAAAAATTCAATCTTTTTCTTATTGAAGTTGTATATTCTAAAGACTAGTCCTTTATTAGATATATGTGTTTCTAATACCTTGTTTTAGTGTCTGGCTTCCCTTTTCACTTTCTCACTGGAGTCTTTTGATGACAGAATTTTTTGACATTTATAAAATCTAATTTATCTTTTTAAATTTTTATAATTAGTGCTTTATTTGTGTGGCATTTAAAAATCTTTGGTCACCCAAGTTTCTGAAAATATTTTCTTATGTTTTCTTCCAGAAGCTTTATAATTTTTGCTTTTACATTTATGTGTATGGTCCATGTTGAATTGACTTTTGTGACTAGTGTGAAGAAGGAGTCAGGATTTATTTTTTTCCATATGGCTTCTATACTTCAGCATCATTTATTGAAAAGACCAATCTTTCATCAATAAATTTTATTAGTGTTTTTCTCATATATTAAGTGGCCATTTAAGTGTGGGTCTGTTTCTGAGCTTTCTATTTTGTTCCATTAAAATATTTTTTCACTTTCTGACACTACCATTTTGTCATACTAATATAATCGATCTTTGTAGTAAATCTTGAAATGGTATATAAGATCTAGAAATTCACTTTGATATGCCAAGATTGTTTTAGCCATTATTCTAGCTCCTCTGCATCTTCACATAAATTTTAGAATCAACTCATCAATTTACATACACACTCAAAACTTCTGGCATTCAGATTTGACCTTATTAAAGTTTTGGACTTGGTGATATTAAGTCTACCAATCCATGAACATGGCGTATTGCTCCATTTAGTTAGGTCTTTTATATTTTTTTCAATTACGTTCTGTTGTTTTCTTTAAAATTTAAATATTTAAAATTTAAATAGTTAAACTTATTTCTAATTATCTAATTTTTTCAATGCTATTATAAATGGACTTATTTAAAATTTTATTTTCTATTGTTTTTGTTATAGTATGTAGAAATATGATTTAATTTTTATCTATTCTAATAGTCTATAGATTGTTTTGCATTTTCTTTTGA
This sequence comes from Neophocaena asiaeorientalis asiaeorientalis, assembly GCF_003031525.2. NCBI lineage: Eukaryota > Metazoa > Chordata > Mammalia > Artiodactyla > Phocoenidae > Neophocaena > Neophocaena asiaeorientalis. Next base: position 1,552,551 of record NW_020174922.1, on the reverse strand, counting down.
AAGTAAAAACACAGTTTTGTGTCCTCCTTCCAATCTTTATGCCTTTTATTTCATGCCATGTTATTTGACTAGGACTTCTACAGCTGTATTAAACAGGAGTAAGAAAAAGAAGAAATCCTTGCCTTGTTTCCAACCTTAGGGTGAAATTCAGTATCTCACCGTTAAGTATAATGTTAGCTGTAATTTTAAAAACAGAAACTATCAGATTAAAGAAAGTTCTGGGCTTCCCTGGTGGTGCAGTGCTTGAGAGTCCACCTGCCAATGCAGGGGACACGGCTTCGTGCCCCGGTCCGGGAAGATCCTACATGCCACGGAGCGGCTGGGCCCGTGAGCCATGGCCGCTGAACCTGCGCGTCCAGAGCCTGTGCTCCGCAACAGGAGAGGCCACAACGGTGAGAGGCCCGCTTACCACAAAAAAAAAAAAAAAAAAAAAGTTCCTTTTACTCTTAGTTTGCTGATAAATTTGTCATGAACAGGTACTAAATTTCATCAAGTTTTTTTTTACTGCATCTACAGAAACAATAATTTCTATATATAAAATTTTTTCTCCTTCATTATTTTAATGTGATAAATTACATGATTGAGTTTTGAATGTTAAATCAACCTTTCATATCTGGAATAAACCTCCTTGATCATGATGTATATATCGCTGTGGTCTATTTTCCAATATTTTATTAAGACATTTTTGCATATATCTTTACAAGGAATATTGATCTGTAATTTTCTTTTTTATTAACTCATGACAGTCATCAGCATCAAGGCTTCATAAAATCAATTGGGAAGTGTTCCTTCTTTTTCTCTTTCCTGAAGGAGTTTGATAACATTGATATTATTCCTAACTTAAATGTTTGGGAGAATTCACTAATAAAGCATCTTGGCCTGGAGTTTTCTTTGTGGGGAGGTTTTTAATTATACATTTAATTTCTTTAACAGATATGGCACCACTCAATTTTTTCCTTGTGTTAGTTTAGGAAGTTGTGCTTTTCAAATTATTAGTTTATTTCATTTAAATTGTTGAATTTATTTATTATCACTTTTAATATCTACAGAATCTATAGTGATGTCTCCTATTTCATTGCAGAGATTAACAATTTTATATTTTCTCTATTCCTTGCAGTAAGATATCTTCTACTATGGGTTTATTTTTACATTATTTATATTAATGAATTTATATCACATTTTCACCAAACCAACTTTTGATTTGTTGATCTTATAAGTGTTCTCTAAAGCCAGTTATTTCGGCTCTTATATTTACTTGGAGTTCTTTTGAATTTAATCTGATGTTATTTCCTTAATTTAAGGTGGGAATTCATATCATTGAATTTCTTTATTCTAATATCTACATTTAATAATACATTTTTCATAAGCACTCATTTATAAGCTTCATATTTTGATGTTTTCTATTTTTATTATTGTTCAGATCAAAATATTTTCTACTTTCCATTGTTATTTGTTTTCTGACCCTTGGATTATTTTTAGTGTGTTGTTTTAATTCAAAACATTTGTGGAGTTTTTAGTTATCTTTTTTATAAATTATTTCTAATTTGTTTCAGTGGATGTCATAAATATGTCAATTTTTTGAAATTTGTTGAGACTTGCTTTAAATGTCATCCCATTGAGTTATGGCTTTTATAGTTTCTGTTGTGAATTTGGACTTATAATAATTTTTGTTCATTGGAAGGTAATATATCTTTATTCTTTGGATGCTTTTATATTTTTATTTGGGTTTTATTTATTTATTTATTTATTTACTTACTTACTTATTTTGGCTGTGTTGGGGCTTCGTTGCTGCGTGCGGGCTTTCTTTAGTTGTGGCGAGCAGGGGCTAATCTTTGTTGTGGTGTGCAGGATTCCCATTGCAGTGGCTTCTCTTGTTGTGGGTCACAGGCTCTAGGCACATGGGCTCAGTAGTTGTGGCTCATGTGCTCTAGAGTGCAGGCTCAGTAGTTGTGGCACATGGGCTTAGTTGCTCTGTGGCATTTGGGATCTTCCCAGACCAGGGATTGAACCCGTGTCCCCTGCATTGGCAGGCGGATTCCTAACCACGGCACCACCAGGGAAGTCCCTGTTTTATTTGGTTTTTAGTAATTTGTCTATGAGGTGTCTAAGTGTAATTCTCTTTCTAATTATCCTGCTTAGGTCTCCCTGACTTTTTTGAATTTGTGTGTTGATTTCTGTAAACTGTTTTAGGGAATTCTCAACCATTATTGCTTCAAATATTTCTTCTGCTGCATTTTCTATGCTCTCCTTCTGGGATTCTAGTTCCATAAGTGTTAAGGCATTTGTCCATATTCTACATGTCTTTTAATCTCTGTTCTGGTTTTTAATATTGTTGTCTCTCAATTGGATATTTTCTCTTTACCTGGATTCAGATGAGCTTGGAAAAGCTCATGGGCCAGAAAGTATGAAAGTGCTCAAAAAATTTTCAGGCATGTCTGAAGGATACTGTAGCTGCCAGTGGCCAAATATGAGTCAATTTGAGTAACAAAATAAGTAGTGATAGTGATGAATTATAACTCATAAAATAAAATACATAACCTTGAGTTCCTACTGATATATATAAATGGCTAAATCAATAAATAAATGATGAAATAGGTAACTGTTCCAGGCAGCAAAGTTCCAGTTAATTAGTGCAGAAGGAATGATTGCAATAGAAATAAAATCCTCATTTGGCAGACAACACGGTAATAATTTTTGTAGATGAAATCATCAATGGCTGATGAAATTCGTAGGTGAAAGACTGATGAGAATCAGAATGTTTGCATGGTCTCAAAGTATTTCCCCACATGATACTTATTAATTACCAAGGGAAAATAATAACTTTACAGTGGAGAAACCTGGTAGACATTCCTTTAATCAAGCAAAATTTACATCAGCAGTAATAAGGCATATTGACATCATGTCCCTACTGATATTATGCAAAGCACAGGGTACAAAACAACTTCAGTGATGTTTTTGCCATAAAAAGTATAACCTCAATCCAATCATGACAAAGAAGCAGACAAACACAAACTGGGGAACATTTTACAGAATAACCAACCAGTATACTTCAGACGTGTCAAACTCATAAAAGACAAAAAATACTGAAAACTTGCTTTCGATTAGAAGAAACTAAGAGATGTGAAAAGTAAATGCAATGTGGGCTCCTGGATTGGATCCTGAATCAGAAAAAGAAAATTAGTGGGACAGTTAATGAAATTCACATAAGGTCTGAGTTTAATAATATTACATCAATGTTAATTTTTTGATTTAGAAAATTATATGGTGATTATATAAGATAAGATGGTAACATTGAGGAGAGAGGAGTGAAGAGTAGAAGACAACTTTGATATACTATTTCTGCAAAATTTTGTAAGTCTATAATATTGCAAAATAAAAATAATTTTAAGAATTAAATACTTCTACTTAAAATATCTAAATCATGACAGAAACAAGATTTGTTTCTGTTGTAAATTGTTTTTCTTGATTTCCAGTCGATGTGCACTGTTTTAGCATGCCTCTTGATTTTTGATGTAGTGTCAATGTGCATGAGAAATTGTTAAGATTCTAGCAGATGTTATTTTCTTCCAGTGTAGGTCAGTGTTTTTGCAGGCAAATGTAACACCAGTGGATCTATTAGCTCCTGTGCCAGAAGTGGTCAATAAAAGGATCAGATAGCAGATCTTGCAGGTTTGGGGGGACATAGAAGTTACAGGTACTCAACTCTGCTGCTGTAGCATGAAAGCAGCCATAGACAATGTATAAGCAATGGCTGTGTATAAGTTTCTCCCCGCTTATTTCAAGCCTCTATGGCAGCCCCAAATCCCTGGTCTTTTCAGTGTGGTTACATGCCTTCCTGGCCCACAGAGAACTGGGAGGTGCCCTTAGAGGAAAGGTCAGTACATGTGGAGCTTACCTAGTAAACTTCCCTTCCTTCAAGAACTGTATTTCCTATAGTTTCTGCCTACTTTGGATGTTCTCTAATGTCTTCAAAGGATCAAGGGTTTTATTTGTTGAATTGTGTTGTGGAGGTTTTTTCCCTTGGTTTTTTTTTTTTTTTTGGTTCAACTTTTATAATTTTTATCTGTAAACGATGAGTCTATTATAGGCTACTCCACCATGACCAGCACTGGGACTCTTGCTTAATTATTTTCTACAATGTTATTTTGTACTTTTTGTTTACCATTTTTTCCCCTCTCTTTTCTTGCATTTTATTGGATTGAGTTTTATCTTTTCATCTCCTTTATTTTCCTTTTCTTTGCAAGTTGATCATTCTCTTTCTATTCTTTTTGTGACTGCCATTAAGTTTTTCAAAGTGTAAATTTAATCAATACATTTGCCTTCTGTATCAGTCAAAAGTCAAAAGGAAAGCAACAACTTTCAAACTAAGTTCATATGAAGAGGATTGATTCACCACGGGGCTATTTACAAAGATGAGAGGGGTTATGGGTTTTATATTAGAGCGTGAAAGAACCTGGGTCAAGCAGCAGTGGAAAGGTCACTATTTCTAGTCTCAGAACAAAGAGGGAAATTTGTTAGGAACCTGGAAGCATCTCTTTCCTTGAGTCCAGCAGTGACCTTATTGAAAGATACAGACAGTCCTAGGTGAACCCACAGGAAGAGAACAAGGGAAATAAATACACTTGACCTCCCTTTTCCCCTCCCTCTGATCTTTTTCCAGGATTACCAATTGGCTGAACTCAGCCAAAACCAGAGGACTTAGGGTCATGATGATGTAATACATTCAAGGCAGGCTTTAGGGAAGAGGGTAGGTAAAGAAGTGTGAAGACTGTATCAGGTGGAGCAAACAGAAGATACCAGCACAACCCCTTCTCAGCACAATGATATCTTAAGTGCTTCAATACCAATTACCTATTTTTACTTATTCTATATAACTTACTGTACTTCTTTGCTCTTACTCCTTACTTCTCTTACTTACTCCTTTTCTCTCAAAGCCTTTTATTGCCTTTCTTGATTTTATTCTGTATCTTAGAATGGCTGATTCCTGCAAGCTGCTTTTCTCAATTCCTTAATTTATATCTTTAATAATTTTAATATGGTTTTACTGTCATTTTAAAAATATATTTCTATTAACTATAGTTCTTGGTCATCTGAATTTCATTTCTTTGAATCCGTCAATTCATGTTCAAGTTGACTGGGCCCTTGTGTGCAATTTAAGAATGAAGCTTAGGGCTTCCCTGGTGGCGCAGTGGTTGGGAGTCCGCCTGCTGATGCAGGGGACGCGGGTTCGTGCCCCGGTCCGGGAAGATCCCACATGCCGCAGAGCGGCTGGGCCCGTGAGCCGTGGCCGCTGAACCTGCGCGTCCGGAGCCTGTGCTCCGCAACGGGAGAGGCCACAGCAGTGAGAGGCCGGCATACCGCAAAAAAAAAAAAAGAATGAAGCTTATACCTATACAACCTGGGTGGAGAGAGTGCCCCACTAGAGAAGTTTTGTGTTTCATGTTTTGAAGTATGAATAAATAAAACAAAATCTGTTGGAAGATAATGGCTCTTGAAGCCGGATGGTGGGTATTTAAAGGTTATTATACTATTCTCTCTACTTTCATGTATATTTAAAATTTTTTAATGATATTAAGATAAAGTAATTTAGTTAGCTAGTTCACTTCTTCCTACTGCCATGGAAATTAATTTTTATCTACTAGGTAGTTTTTGCCTAATATATATCAATGAGTCACATTCTTAGGCTAATATACTGTATGGTAATAATAAGAACTTTGTATGCCTTCCTTCACTTATACGTTCATTCAGTAAGTGCTCATTAACTGCATCATGCTAAGTGTGAGCAACATCAGCACAGTTCCTCCCTTTGTAAAGCTTATCATCTAGGAAGGTCATTACATTACAATCATTAAAGATTATATACCGGGGACAGAGGAAGAAAGCTGCAATATAAAGCAGCAAGTCAGGGAAACTCAGTTATCGATTGAAAGGGAATATTAATTGAGAGACTGCTATGTTTTAAATACCTTGTAAGATACTGTCATTAAGATGAGTTATGTAGAAGTATGAATGTCTTGCTAGCATTACTCAGTGAAGTCAATTCAAGCAATGAGGTAGAATAATGCAGTTTTAATAAAGAGAAGACATCCATGTTGGTGTCCTTCTTGATTGCCACAATACTGTAGGCACTCTGCTAGGGCCTGCATGTCCAGTCCTCAAAAGACATGGCAAAGTAGGTGTTTTTAAAATGAGAAAACTCTAACTGAAAGGAGTAACTGCCCAAGTTTATGGAGCTATTTACTGTATGAGGTAGGATGGGAATTCAGGTCTATAAGCCTCTAAATTGTGTTCTTTCCACTACATCATGCGGCCTCCCACGTAGTTGAGTGCCTTCTCCATGGAAATAAGGGATCTTTAACTGCCCAGATATTTTAATATTGTGAATTGAAAGCCTGCTCACAATATTTTAATATTGTGAATTGAAAGCCTGCTTTCAAGCCTGATGTAGGTACTGGGAAGCATTTAATCCATTACAATCATGTCTTTCTTCTTCAAATATTTTTCTATTTTTCTGATTACTTGCCTTGATCCCATGTGAAGGACCTTTGGAAAGTGTCATGCTGGAGTGTCAACATCATAGCTAAATTCTAGGTTCTAAATTTTATGATGAAAATATTTGCCATATCACCAGAGTAACCATCCAGGTCTTGTCCTGGTTTTAGAATCTTGGGCTCTGAAGGCAAAGGAAGAAAGTAGAATAAGCTTCCACTGTTTGATGACAGCATAACATGGCTAGGAAGTTTTTGCCCCTCTTACTGTCCAAGGGCTTACTTTCTTGACCAGAATGTAGTTGGTAACAACGTTGTGATACCCAACACCAGCCTCTCAGAACCTACACCTGTAATTTACAACTTTCTTCTTGTCACATGACCACCTTTGACCTTGTCTCGCTTTAACCCTACATTGACCACCTTTGGAGACAAAGGAATAGCCCATCAGTGTTTCCCTACAGAAAATAAGAAAAATAATCACATACTTGAATGAAAAATCAAAACCTCTAACAGTTTAAATCTTTCTCCAAGCAAGAAGGGATTTCTGGAAAAGAAATAATCCACCAGATATTTTTTCCATAAACTCTCACTTCATTATCCCTGTAAAAGAGTTTAAATTGTTGAATTACCTCCTTCTGTGGTGTGTCTGTTTAATTCTGTCAGTGATGTTATATAGAAACGCTCAGTGCCCAAAGCTTGGAATTTATTAAAAAGTAGTTGAAAACGATGCAAATCCTAGCCAATTACCAAAAATAGAGAAGTAAAAAAAAATATTCTTGTTCTGACGTAGCTCAGCCCTATAATTTAAACCATTTCTAAAAACCTCAAAAAGATTCAGTTTCAATAAGAGCTTATTCTGATGCAGTTTCCCTCAATTTTTCTTATCTGACACATGGAATTTTGGAGAATAACATATTTCTTTAGACTGTCAGATACATAAGACATTACTCTATTTGCATAACATTTTGCTATTTTAATTAGAAAAAAATGAAAATTCTCAATTATTTATATACATATATATATTCTTCATTGGGGCTGCTTTAAAGTCATTACCTAAGATATACGCCAACATGCATATAAGATATATGTCTATATCTTAGAAATGATAGCTTCAACACAGGGATTACAAACTGATTTTATACATTCCCAGAAATTTTTATGTGAGCTTCCAGGATAACATGGTCTGTAGCTGAATAGCATTCATGAAAAAAAAGAAAATTGCAGTAAAATTATTTTAAATTTGAGAACGTGCACATTTCATGATTTTGCTTTCACTTTTCAAGGAAAATTCTTAGTTTTGGTGCTTCATTGAGGCGATTTTTAAAATATTCTATTAAACTGATTAAGATGATTCACTGCTGCAGGTGTTACCCTTATACAGTCAACTGTTAATAACATAATCATTCACACTTGCAAAGTGATTCAGCATCTGGTTCAAAGCTCCTTCGTCTAGAGGGCCTGATAGGTGCTAGAGAATTATTCAAGGGAAAAATAAGTAATATTACTAATGGTATGTGCCACAGCTGTCATTGAATGCTTACTGTTTCCATCTCCACTTTGTTTAACTGCAGAGGCCCTTGTGAAATGTCAGTGGTAAAGCTGATGATAAGATATTGCCAATCCCGTAGCCCCCTTCAGATCACGTAGTGTCCTTTTGAGCATTGATGAGCAAAGTCACAGGAATAGTCAGAAAGATAGGGAGTGGGCATGGATTTGAAACACACTTCAGAGTGAGACTCAAAGCAGCAGTTTACAACAGGAAGCAAGGAAGATTGTGTCTAATTAGAACTTCAGGGGTGATTTCAAAAGGCCTAGTGTAATTACCTGAGTGGGAAGGTAGCCAGATGGAGGGTAACACCTCTAGTCAGGAGAAAAAGTCCTATTTATATTCACAAACTCATTCAACTATAATTCTAAGTGCCCATGAAGGAAAATAAGATTTCTACCTTTCAAAATGTTGTGTTAAGTATATTTTAAGCTTTCATGAGCCATGATTTTTACTGGAACTTTACATCATTAAACAACAAATGACCTGTTAATTCAACATTAAGTTTAGTCCCATTTTGAGTTAAAGGTACAAACTCTGAAATCTCTATTCTAAAGGGATCTTGCATGAAAACCTAATGAAAAATATCTACAAAGGCATTACACTGATCATGTTTTAATTAGTGCCTGTGTTAAAATGGTTTTCAGATTCAATTTTTTTCTAAACAAACTCAAAAACTTAGATTGTAGGAAACTATAGTATATACTGGCAGATTTGATGTAAATTTTACAAATATGCTAATTTCCATAAATTCATGATAAAAGTAAAATATACCTGAAGAGAAAATGAATATGGGATCAGTGATTAGTTTTAAGTTTAAATAGCAGCGTGGTCAAGGTAACGTACATGCATTTTTTTTTTTTCTGGTAGACACACATGTACCATCTTCCATGTTTGTGCTTACAGGAAAGAAGAGCTAGCTTTGAAATTTAATAGAGCAATGCTGACAAGCAATAAAATGTTAGGTCTCTTGATACTTAACATATAAAGTATATTTAAATTCTAGGCAATTTGTTTCATATGCTAAGACTAAAGAGAGCAAATAATTAACATTTTAATATGCTGTGCAGTGTAGGTGCCTGTTGCTTTTATATTCAAGGTAGAAACAATGGAGTCCTCTGCTTTTACTCTTGAGGTCCCTAATGTGGGGTGGCCAACTGTGATATGAGTTTTACTACTTTGTCTGGTCAGTGATTTTTGTATTGTTTTTTTTTTTTTTGCAGTACACGGGCCTCTCACTGTTGTGGCCCCTCCCCTTGCGGAGCACAGGCTCCAGACACGCAGGCTCAGCGGCCACGGCTCACGGGCCCAGCCACTCCGCGGCACGTGGGATCTTCCCGGACCGGGGCACGAACCCGCGCCCCCTGCATCTGCAGGCAGACCCTCAACCACTGCGCCACCAGGGAAGCCCCAGGTCAGTGATTTAACTTGACACTAGGTCAAGGCCATGGGGCCACTCAGATCTCTTTGGAGAAGAGAGACATTAGCTTTGTTTACTAGTTTGTGCTTACTGTGTGAGGCAGCTTTACTACACGAACTATATTGTCCACTAGTCATTGGAAAGTCTCCCTAATCAGCAGTATTATACATAGTTGCCCTGGGGAATGAAGAACAAGGACCAGGAGACCTGCAGGCAAAAGTGTGTGCTGCTGACCGGAGCAGACATTTGGGCCTTGCAACAAGAGCTAATGTCACCTTGGAAACTTAGAGAAGCATGGTAAGGGAAGCAAGATTAGTCATGGTACGAAAAAATCATGAAACAAGAGAAGGTAAGAAATAAGAGAGTCAGAGGTTTGCTCTCTCCTACGATGTCTTTGGCTTTAAAATTCAAGAAAGTGACATTTCCAGGAAGGACCTTTGGCTTCGGGATTCTTTCTCCTGGCTGCAGTCTCTTTCCCTGCCTTACAGGAGGCTCACTACACACAGAGAGATGGAAAGGAGCAAAGTTTAGAAAGTTCATTTCCAAGTCATTTGGGTCATTCCATTGTCATGACCCAAATTCCCAAGTCTAAGTCATTTGAGTAATAAAAGATGTAGATGTCTGATTCTTACCTTATACATAGTGTGAGTTCTCGTGTGATGCTCCGCTCCCTTTCTGCTCAGATGCGGGCGTCACTGTCGATCACCTTCCAGGAAGCTCCCACTCTTGACTTCTCAGCTGTCATAAAAAGATAATTTGGTAGGCAGGCACAGGAAGGAACCCAAGAAGAAATGGTCAAAACATTTGGTAAGCGGTCATCTCAGGGTTTCATGAAACCAGCTCTTGCGTCCAGTCAGGCAAAATTTAAATTGCTATTGCTCTGACAAGGGCTCAGAATGAATGAGAATAATGAAAGTGGACATTCCATTATTCTTCATTTTAAGTCTCTTCTTTAAAGTGAGACCTTTGGCTTACTATTTCTGACTCTAATTCCCCTTTCTCTTAACTATTATGAAAACATATATTGATCGGCCGTTGAGTATGTAATAGCATTTCACTAAAATCGGCATATCTAGGAAAGATTAGAAGTATTTACTGGAAAGCTAATTTGACTAAAAGCAAAGCATCTGGCAAGTTCCTGACTTCCTTAGCGTTAGATTTCTAGACCCAAAAGGCAGAGAAAATGTAATGATCTGAATATTTAGATCCTCTTTTTGGTGGATTGGGATAATGTGTCCAAGCAGTCTTTAGTAGCTTGATAATTAGGGAAGGGAAAGACTAAGCATATTAAATGGGCCCTTTAGATGATATTAGGAAGGTAGGAATGAAAAAGTCAAAACAAACACACAATAAATACAGAAAAGGGCTACTTCCATGGCCTAAAAATATCTCAAAAATAAAACTGGCTATAATAGTAGAAAGATGTCAACATTTAAATCTGAATTATCTTATTACACCTGATCACAATGAGGAAGGAAAGTAGATGCATATAAAGCAGGAGTATTTCTCCAGTAAGTCCAAACTAGAAGAGTGTGTGAAAGGTGACCAGGAAGGCTTCTAACCAGGAAGACTTTAGAAATGGCATATACCTTTAAGAGAGTGTCAGAATAGGCTAGATTCTGGCATGTGCTAAAGCATTGGAAAATTAGGGGAAACACATAGAAGAATGCTTTTAAACCAGTAAAATCATTTTCAGAGTTAGAACAAACTTTACAGGACAAAGCTATTTTATTTTTGATCATAGGAATATAGTGCAATCACTTTTTTTTTTAAAGATGTGGAAATTGAGACCCAGGAAACAAAAATATAACCAACAGCACAGAGCTGATATGTGGAAGAATCCAGGCCATACCCCAGTTTTTCTTTTCTCTTTTTTTTTATTGAAGTATGGTTGATGTACGATGTTATATAAGTTCAGGTGTACAATATAGTGATCCACTATTTTTAAAGTTTATACTCCATTTATGGTTATTATAAAATATTGGCTATGTTCCCTGTGTTATATACTATATCCTTGTAACTTACCTTATACATAGTGTGTACCTCTTAATCCCCTACCCTTCTATTGTCCCTCCCCACACTGGTAACCACTAGTTTGTTCTCCATATCTGTGAGTCTGCTTCTTTTTTGTTATATTCACTGGTTTGTTGTATGGGAAAACATAGGCAGAACACTCCAACATACGCTGTAGCAATACTTTTTTGGATCTGTCTCCTAAAGCAAAGGAAATAAAAGCAAAAGGAAACAAATGAGACCTAATTAAACAAAAGCTTTTGCAAAGCAAAAGAAACCATGGACAAAACAAAAAGACAGCCTACTGAATGGGAGAACATATTTAAAATAATATGACTGATACGGGGTTAATATCCAAAACATAAACAACTCATACAACTCAACATCAAAAAACAAACAACCAGATTTAAAAATGGGCAGAAGACCTGAATAGACATTTTCCCAAAGAGGACATGAAGATGGCCAACAGGCACATAAAAAGGTTCTCAACATCGCTAATTATCAACAAATGAAAATCAAAACCGCAACAAGGTATCAACTGCAACTGTCAGAATGGCTATCATCAAAAAGAACACAAATAACAAGTGTTGGCGAGAAGGAGAAAATTGAACCCTCATACACTGTTGGTGTGAATGTAAATTGGTGCAGCCACTGTGGAAAATAGTATGGTGACTTCTAAAAAAAACTAAAAATAGAACTACTATATGATCCAGCAATTACACTCCTGAGTATATAGTAGAAAACACCAAAAACACTAATTCAAAAAATATGTGCATTCCAGTGTTCACAGCAGCATTATTTACAGTTGCCAAGATATGGGAGCAACCTAGGTGTCCATCAACAGCTTAATGGATGAAGAAGATGTAAAAAAAACTAAAAATAGAACCACTATATGACTCAGTAATTCCACTCTTGGGTATATATCCAAAAAACCCCACAAAATCCCAAAACACTAATTCAAAAACATACGTGTACCCCAATGTTCACAGCAGCATTATTTACAGTTGCCAAGATATGGGAGCAACCTAGGTGTCCATCAACAGCTTAATGGATGAAGAAGATGTGGTACATATATACAATGGAATACTACTCAGCTATGAAAAAGAATGAAACTTCGCCATTTGCAACAACATGGATGGACTTGGAGGGTATTACACTAAGTGAAATAAGTCAGAGAAAGACAAATACTGTATGATATAATTTATACGTAGAATATAAAAAATACAACGAACTAGTGAATATAACCCCAGTTCTTCTGAATGTGCATCCTGTGCCCTCCTCACTGCTGAAATATGAGCATCTCACAGGTGACCTGCAGTATATAAGGGACTGTTCTTAGGACTATAAACCAACTAGATAAGTACTGGATAAGGGAAACCTGGCTTAAGAGAAGAATGTTTGAAAATAGCTTTTATAGCAGACTTACTATTCTATTCCACACTCAGCTTAATATCATGTAAATAGTCCTTGACTATACTTCTACTGAACTTTGGCTCGTCAGCTTCGGGAACACTGTATTCATTTGTGGGTTACATTTAAAGCAAAGAGAGGCTATGAACCTCATTCAGAAGAAAGACCGGAATTAAGATTTGAAGCCACGCCATCTATGCAAGGTTTAAAGCATGAGTTAACCATTCAGGCACTTACAGTAGCCAGGTCAATAATATAAATAACTGAAATGGAGTAGAAGCAGAGATATATTTTTCTACTCTAGGGAAAGAATCAGCATAAGCCTGATAGTGAAAGAAACTGGCAGCCTGCCTCAGAATATACCAGACAACGGAGAATGATGGGGACCGTGGTGCACTAGACAACTTAGGCCTGTTCTAAGGAAGACAAGCACCACGCACCTCTAGCTAATCATTGCCACGTAGGAATGCTGGCCCAGTGGTACCAGAACTCCTGATATTTTAAAGTGAAGACTGAATTTTGAATACTTATGCAAAATCACCCAATTCTTTTGTATTAGTCCAGTTAATAAAACACACTGCCAACAAGAACAACAGAAATCACTGTGTGAAATGAATAAACTGTCTCCAAACTTGATCAAGCCCACAAGCCAGCTCTTTGCTACCTCTGAAGTAAAGGACTGAGGGATATTCATTCTGAAGAAGAGAAAATTCTAATGGCAACCTCCAGTTTTAAAAAGGGATATTAGGTGAGAAAGGGAATCAATTACTCTTTCTATATGCAAGTGAAGATTAACATTTAAGGGAGGTATCTAAGCCAGAACCTTCTAAAAGAGATGTCTGAAGATGTTCCCCAAAGGTGTTGCTTCAGTGAACTGCTGCTACTGAAAGGGATAATGCAGTTTTGGTGACGATCAGGAAAGATCTATGAAACCACAGGAACATTGTCTTGTGCATGTCCAAATCATGATGGACCTTCTCAAATAAGTATAGACCATCAACCGCTGAAATACAAAAGAATTTGTAATTTATCTGAAGAAGGAAAAGAGAAAAATAAAATACAATGATCAAGGAAAGGGTGCTACTCCTTTCAAAGAACAAACATAAAAGGTAAAGAACTTTTAGTCTGTAAATAAGAAGTAGAGGGTACATAATTAATAATCAACACTTAATATGCTCACGTGCAGTCTGCATTTCTTAAAGGGTTATGATGCTTTCCATTGCCCTGACTTATTTGCCCTTGTCCATTGGCTCCTCTTACCCCTGTGCTCTTTAGTGACATTTGTGGAATTTGTAATTCCATGGAAAACACTTGGGAAGCTCTGCCATAGATCATAATCTTAGAATATTTGGATTATAGGAACTCAGAGATCATCTAGTCCAATTTCTCTCTGATGAAGAGCTCTGTAGAATTAAGTGATTTTTTACTTGCTTTGCAGGTAGAGGCAAGGAAACTAGAATGCACAAATTCAACCCTACACCATTACTTGATGCCATATTTCCTCAGTCTTTAATCATCAACTAGGGGGCCAGCTGAATGTCACTTCAAATCAATATAGTAGTAGGAGGCCACTTCTTGAGTTTAAGAAAGAGAGACACAGAGAGAGTAGTATAAGATGGCAAAAGCACCAAGAACACTAATTAACGAGAGCATTAATTCATACTGACCAGATCGCCACACTTGTCCACCCAGGACACCTGTCTCCACAGATCTATTCAAGAGGCTTCTTGTCCAGCCTCCTGATATCAGATATAACATAAGTAAATAATAGCACTCCTGAGCTCAGGAACATGTAAAAATGTTGAACAGAAAACATTGTAGTATTCATATTTCTTCTCAGTGGGAGATCAATTTACGGATTAGATGCTAAGCAGGAAATGAGTCTTCTCATTAAATGGTGTTTAACTGCTCTTCCTTTCAGCATTTCCTGTGACTAAAACCTCCCATCTCACAGGAGAAAATATGTAGTGCAGAAGGAAGACAGACATAGAATGTGAAGGTAGGAAAGGGTATAGATGTACAATCACACAGATATGTTCATTAGCAAATTCAACAGGTACACAGCTTTTGTCAAGATGTTAGGAGGTAGGGAAATTTATTTGCTCATTCATTAAATATTTATTGAGCTGCTACTATGTGCCAGACACTCTGGACATGTTAGAGCTACCATAGTGGATGAAGCAGATATAGTTCCTGTTCTCATGTAGTTTTAATTCTTGTTGGGAGGGAGGAAAGGACCATACACAAATAGAAAAATAAATAATGCGAAGTCAAGTAATAATAATTGTTAGAGAAAAATAATTTTAAAAAAGTGAAGCAGGAAGTGTGCACTTTCAGAGGTGATATTTGATCAGAGATCTAAACAACATAAGAGAGTCAATGAACAAATAAAAGGCGAAAGAATTTCTGGGAAGAGAAAACAGTGATTACCAAGGTATATTCTAGGAACAGCAAGGAGATTGGGGAAGTGAGCAAAGGAGAGAGTACTAACACTTGAAAACTCATAGATAAGATTGTATTTTTAACAAATGTATAAAAAAACTCAGAAGTTAATAATAATATCCTCAAAGCAGGATTGAAACCCCAGATTAGAGCAGTTTATGGAGAAACAAGTTTCATGGAGCAAAGATAAGAAATGCCAGAATTAGAACTAGTTCTTCATTGTTATTACTTGCAGATTATTAATGATTTCTTTATGTAGCAAGAATTGGAAGTTGCTATCATATACATACCCATATATGATAAAAATGTATAGAATTTTAATACAGAGTATGAGTATAATAATTCTTGACCAATTCTTAATCTTCACAAAATTCAGGGTAAAGAATTCCTTTAGATACTTTTATTTGGTGATTCCTAAACTATCACAGCCATTGTTCCACTACCTACTTTCATATGCAGTTGGAGTGTAGATTGATATAAATATTCTGGCAAGCTATTAGACCTTAGTGTATAAAGAGCCTTGAAAGAATTTGTGCCATTAGAAACAATAATTCCACTTCTAGGAATCCACCCTAAGGAAATAAACAAATACAGACAAAGATTTATGGGCAGGGATATTCACAATAAGAAAAAAATTAGAAACAGCCTAAATGTCCAACAACAGAAATTACTGTGCATCCATATGATGGCATATTTTGCAACCACTGTAAGCTCTGATTTTAAAGATTTTTAATAAGAAGAGAGAATTCTAATGAGCAAAAATAAAATGAGAAAGCAGTCGAAAAGTTATATATACAAATATACAAAAGATGTACATGTCCATACATACCATGGAGAAAAGACTGAAAGAATTTATACCAAATAGCTTAGAAGTGGAAGGATGGATAATTTTTATTTCCCTTGTTCTACTTGTGTTTTAAATTTCCCACAATGAGAACCTATCATTTCTATATATGGAAAAAAATGTTTAAAAAAGTATGTGAAGATTTGGCTATCCTTGGACAGCTCCCCTTTGGTGGGGGGAAATTGACTACTTCTTTTAAGTCTCCAAGTTTTCTATAGAAGATATCCTGGCACATTTGTCTTGCTGATGTCTGTGTCCAGAAGTTGTACTTGTCTTGAAGCTAAGAATTTAGATTTTAAAAAATGCCTACATTCCAGCTAGAGTTTTCCATTGTGTTTCTAGGAGATGCTCTTTGAAACAAATATTTCCTTGGTAAAATAAATTTGGAAAATGCTATGCAGTTTGTTCTCCTCTTAAAAGTCATGATGCATATTAAGGTGTTAGAGTTTCCAGTATGTACTATAATATAGAAAACTGACTGAACTTGTTTACCCAACATATAACAAACTTGATGAGAAAAAGGTTTTTTGTTTGTTTTTCCTCACATAGTTTCTTTTAACCTTTTTCAGAACTAGAGTTCCATGGAAAACTCTCTATGAAGTAGAGAATTAGATAATTTTGAGACAGACAAATGGGTAAAGGACTGCTTTAGAAGATGGAGCACTTCAGGGAAAGGTTTGCAGAATAATTAAGACAAAAGCCTTTCAAGTTGATGGTAAAATGTACAAATATGGTTCAATTCAGTGTTTCCATTGTGCTTCTGTTAGAAACCCGATTCTCAGCAGGATCAAACCATATTGCCTGTTTCCTCATAGGCCTGACATATAGACTGAGAAGGATTCAGTTTATTTCAGTGAATTTGATTGCACTGTCTTGGAGAAAGGAAACACAGTTTAGTTATAGACCCCCCTTTCTCTATGTGCCTAAATATATGAAAGAGCAGCATAGTAATAATTTAACATTTGTCAATAGAATGAATTTAAAAATATGTTATTCTTATCCATCAACTTGAATACACCAAGAAGAACACAAACCTCATTTCATTTTTGTTATGATTTTATCACTGGAAAAATCTTAAAGTGGTCTACTACAACCGTTTGGTCCTCAGTGAGCAGTGTTTTTTGTTAACCTCATTTTCAAGTGAAAACCAAGGAGGTTAAGTGATGTGCTCAAGGTCACACAGCTATGCTTAGTCTTCATCTAAGATTTCTTGGCTCTTTGCTTCTGAAAAGGAAGAAGTGGAGGTGGCTATCTGAGGTGATATGACTGGGAGAATAGCCAGCCACTGGCCCCTGGAAAGCATCTCATTTTCCATCACCCTGACAGTTACTAAGCCAGCCACTGAAGATGCAGAATTCAAACCCGTTTCTCCAACATCCCTTGCTGTCCTTAAAACTAGTATTTCAAAAATGTTCAGGTTTTTATAAATAAAAAATAAATAAATCAAGATTTATTCTGTCCTAAATAAAGCAAAAAAAAAAAAAAAAGGCGCAATCTGAGGGTGAAGTTAAGCACAGCCAGGATCTCCCCTCCCCATTTGGAAGTTACAACTATCCCTCCTTCTTGGGTCAGAGTCACACTGGAGCAGGAAACACAGCTCTCAGGACTCCTCAGACCCTCCTTTTTTGGCAACTTATGGCTTCTGACCAGAAATCTCCCTCCCGCCTTCTTCGTCAGGATTCCTCAATGATATCTTGAATGGCGTTGACCTAAAACAAAGAGACTGCCAGTTATTGCTCCAGCAAAAATGGGTTTAGTCGGGATCAACAAAGAATTGCAACTCAGGGTCTGCAACCATGGCCAGCCTTGGGCAAACTTCCCCAACAGCTAGGAGAAGAGAACACTTTTTTTTTAAAGAACATCTTTATTGGACTATAATTGCTTTACAATGGTGTGTCAGTCTCTGCTGTATAAGAGTGAATCAGCTATACATCCCGATATCTCTTCCCTCTTGTGTCTCCTTCCCACCCTCCCTATCCCACCCCTCTAGGTGGTCACAAAGCACCCAGCTGATCTCTCTGTGCTATGTGGCTGCTTCCCACTAGCTATCTATTTTATATTTGGTAGTTTTTATAACTCCATGCCATTCTCTCACTTTATACCAGCTTACCCTTCCCCCTCCCCATGTCCTCAAGTCCATTCTTTAAGTCTGTGTCTTTATTCCTGTCCTGCTCCTAGGTTCTTCAGAAACTTTTTTTATTTTTTGATTCCATATATATGTGTTAGCATACGGTGTTTGGTTTTCTCTTTCTGACTTCACTCTGTAGGACAGACTCTAGGTCCATCCACCTCACTACAAATAACTCAATTTCTTGTCCTTTTTGGTCTTGGTTATGGTTTCCTTTGCTGTGCAAAAGGTTTTAAGTTTCATTAGGTCTATTTATTTCTGTTTTTCCATTTCTCTAGGAGGTGGGTCAAAAATGATCTTGCTGTGATTGATGTCATAAGTGTTCTGCCTATGTTTTCCTCTAAGAGTTTAATAGTGTCTGGCCTTACATTTAGGTCTTTAATCCATTTTGGGTTTATTTTTGTATACGGTGTTAGGGAGTGTTGTAATTTCATTCTTTTACATGTAGCTGTCCAGTTTTCCCAGCATCACTTATTGAAGAGGCTGTCTTTTCCCCATTGTATATTCTTGCCTCCTTTATAAAAGATAAGGTGACCATACGTGCGTGGGTTTATCTCTGGGCTTTCTATCCTGTTCCATTATTCTATATTTCTGTTTTTGTGCCAGTACCATACTGTCTTGATTACTGTAGCTCTGTAGTATAGTCTGAAGTCAGTGTGCCTGATTCCTCCAGCTCCGTTTTTCTTTCTCAAGATTGCTTTGCTGTTCGGGGTCTTTTGTGTTCCCATACAAATTGTGAAATCTTTTTCTCTAGTTCTGTGGAAAATACCAGTGGTAGTTTGATAGGGATTGCATTGAATCTGTAGATTTCTTTGGGTAGGATGGTCATTTTCACAGTGTTGATTCTTCCAATCCAAGAACATGGTATATCTCTCCATCTGTTTGTATCATCTTTAATTTCTTTCACCAATGTCTTATAGTTTTCTGAATACAGGTCTTTTTTCTCCCCAGGTGGGTTTATTCCTAGGTATTTTATTCTTTTTGTTGCAGTGGTCTATGGGAGTGTTTCCTTAATTTCTCTTTCAGATTTTTCATCATTAGTGTATAGGAATGCAAGAGATTTCTGTGCATTAATTTTGTATCCTGCTACTTTACCAAATTCATTGATTAGCTCTAGTAGTTCTCTGGTAGCATCTTTAGGATTCTCTATGTATAGTATCATGTCATCTGCAAACAGTGACAGTTTTACTTCTTCTTTTCTGATTTGGATTCCTTTTATTTCCTTTTCTTCTCTGATTGCTGTGGCTAGAACTTCCAAAACTATGTTGAATAATAGTGGTGAGAGTGGACAACCTTGTCTTGTTCCTGATCTTAGAGGAAATGGTTTCAGTTTTTCACCATTAAGAACGATGTTGGCTGTGGGTTTGTCATATATGGCCTTTATTATGTTGAGGTAAGTTCCCTCTACACCTACTTTCTGGTGGGTTTTTACCATAAATGGGTGTTGGATTTTGTCAGAAGCTTTTTCTGCATCTATTGAGATTAAAATCATATGGTTTTTATCCTTCAGTTTGTTAATATGGTTTATCACATTGATTGATTTGTGTGTATTTAAGAATCCTTGCATTCCTGGGATAAACCCCACTTGATCATGGTGTAGGATCCTTTTAATGTGCTGTTGGATTCTGTTTGCTAGTATTTTGTTGAGGATTTTTGCATCTAGTTCATCAGTGATATTGGCCTGTAGTTTTCTTTCTTTGTGACATCTTTGTCTGGAGTTAGTATCAGTGTGTTGGTGGCCTCATAGAATGGGTTTGGGAGTGTTCCTCCCTCTGCTATATTTTGGAAGAGTTTGAGAAGTATAGGTGTTAGCTCTTCTCTAAATGTTATGTAGAAATCGCCTGTGAAGCCATCTGGTCCTGGGCTTTTGTTTGTTGGAAGATTTTTAATCACAGTCTCAATTTCAGTGCTTGTGATTGGTCTGTTTATATTTTCTATTTCTTCCTGGTTCAGCCTTGGAAGGTTGTGCTTTTCTGAGAATTTGTCCATTTCTTCCATGTTGTCCATTTTATTGGCATACAGTTGCTTGTAGTAATCCCTCATGATCCTTGAAGAGAACACTTTTAAAGAGGGAAAAAGGAAGTTGGGAGGGCTCTAGTAAACAGAGTCCATTGGAGGAAGTGAGAGTTAGAAGAATATTGGTTTTTCATTGGCTGAATTGTGGCAGTCTCTCATTGGCAGTCAAGAAGAGAAAGTTTTTCTTTTCCCTGTTGGGCTCTGCTATCTGCTAGGGCATGAGAGCTCCCCCTTCTGGCCTCTGAACTCTATTTTAATTGATATTTGTTTAATAATTTTTACAATGGGTTTAGACTCTACCCCAAACAGGAAGAGCCATTGTCTTCAGGCTACTTCTCCTTTCAAAGCTTCCAAAAATTCCTAAGGTAGAAAATATAAAAGGCCAAATACCACTTAAAATTGGGGAGAGGAAAAATATAGGGGGAATATTCAAAACAAAATAGTAATAACAATAACAGTAATTATACCTACCCTGTACTGAAAGCCTTTTGTCAGTCACCTCGATAAACACTTTTTCACTATTTTATGTAACCCTACCTTATGAGGTAGATGTTATAGATGACAAAAATGAGGCTTAAAGGAGTAATAAATATCTAGCCCTACCTAAACCACCCAGCTAGTGAAATGGCAGTGCCCACATACCTTCTCTCTCCTAAGCTCACACACCTATTATCTGCATTACTCACTTCCAGGACTTCAGAATGGGACCCTCTCCTCAAAAGGTAAGGTGGCAGTATGTTTGGTATCAATAAAATTGGTTAGTTCTTAAATTAATGGCATCAGTGGAGCCAGATATCAGAGGTCTAGTACATGTGTAGGCCTGTTGATTTTTCTCCTCTGGCCAAGATTGAGTCTCTAATCTTAGTCATTTGGCCACCATTTAAAATGTGCTATTAAGAGATTAGATAGCAAAACACTGTAGACGGCTTTGTGAAATCCACCAAAACTACACAGAAAAACTACCTAAGGTGAAAGTACTGCTATTGTTGGTCAATGCCATCATCTTTGCATGAGAAGGACAGGATTATATAAAACCTTGAAGTTAAGTCCATCACTAAGGAACTCAACCAGCCAAGCACAAATCTCTGTTTGTTTATGGCATGGCCTTAGTGGAATAGTTTGTTTCTTGTGGTTATCTGTCCAGTTTGGGAAAACTCTGATTGTTGCATTTTACCAGATGTGGTTATAGGAACCAAACATACTGTAAGGAGATGCTGACTCACCCACTGATGGAAATGGGATGATTTCTTAAAATTTCCACTAACAAATGCATAGGAAATGGGCTTTTTTTCCCCGTTAGTTCCATGAATATTAAACCAGTGTTGGGAATAAGAATATACTAGTTTTCAGCCTAAGAGTGTAAAAGGTTCCTATGAGGTGTTTTGGAGTCAAAATGAGGCAAACAAGAAATAGAAGTTTTCTCTTTTTATTCATACAGAGATAAAAAGTAAATTGGAAATTGCCTGAGAATTACACTTGTTTTCAAAATGAAAAAAATTAAGCTTACCTGATATTACATGAAATGTGATTGACACTAATCATATAGTACATAATATTTCTTCTCAAACTTTTTAAAATTTTATATTTGGTTGTAAGAATCTGCACAAACATAATGGAATCAAAGTAGCCTGACATCGTAAACACTTTGTGGGTTTTAACTTGAAAATACTTAGTTTGCAATGTACTTAGTTGAAATAACGGTACACCTTGAAGGAAAACACGGACATAAGTTCAGAACCAGCCTCTTTCCTTCTTGAATTTAGTGAGGGATATTGATTTCCACTCAGCCATTGGCCATGCACAGCCTCTAATGACATCTTTGCAGCTGTTGTAATCTAGTGGTCCAACAAGCCATGACTTTCAAATACTTTACCCAAATTGCCATTCCATTTGAGCATCTCTTTTTTAATTAAAAGGTTTCAGTGAAAATGAAGAATGGATTTTTGTGTGTGTTCGCAATGTTGAAAATAAAAAGGAAAAGGATTAAGCACAGAAAACTCGAAGCACAATTCATCAGGTGACAAAGTTTTTGCCAAGTGCATGAGAACCCAAAGCTTTTCTTTGCTAAATTTAAATTGACATTTGTCAGAGGCTGTTATTTCAGACATTGTACTTCTCATCCCCACCTTAACGTAATTTTTTTTCCTTTAAACAACATTTCTCCATATCCACCTCTTCAATAGTTGGGAAAAGCCTGCCTCAGAATGTACAGAAGCACCTCAATGCTGGGTTAGAGTTGGCACTTCATCCATGACTCACTTCACTGAGCCCTTCTAACCTTCCTCAACTTTGAATTTCGTGGCTTTTGTCACTTTCAACCAGATCCTTCATGTTATTTAGATGTAAGCCCCCCTCCCACTTTTGGGGTAAGGGGTAGGGTAAAGAATTTAATGTTATTTTTAACTGAACCATCTTGTTAACCTTAGGGGACATCCCTGGAGCTGAAACCCATTTGAGTAATAATAGCTCAGCAACTCATTCCTGCAGACTGGCTCTGCGGAGTCAGTCTGGAAAAGCTCTTTAAAAGCACAGTCTGCCTGGCCCTTTTCTTTTGGTTTCTGTGGAATTTTTCTTAGTAACAATTTTTAGCTGAGAGGGTTACCAAAGATTGTAAACGAAGGAGGCCTGGGATGGCTGCTTGCTGCACTCATTAAACAAAGTCTGCTTGTGTAAGCTGTGTCCCCTGGCTTGGTGCAAAGGGGCACACAGTTCTGGAGTCAGCAGGGACTGAGATTTTAAAATACTACGAAAAGTAATGCCCCTTTGTGGAGGATACTCGCCTTGCCATTTACTTTTAAATTTTGTGCGCTAAGCCACCTTCCAAATGCTGTTGGCCTCACAGAGGGCAGGGCAACCTGTTATTACCAGCCTACCGTGATTCTAGTAAGTTGCGCGGACAGTATTTCGAACGGATGCTGGTTCTGTGCCTGAACGTATCAAGCCCGCAATCTGGCTCCTCTTTCCTCTTTAGGAGGGAGATAGAATTGTTCTTGCCTTTTAATAGCGCACAAGATTGAAAGTAGAAAACAACAAAGCCAACTTCCCGGTCCTGTGTGTGCAAACAGCAGAGAGCATGTAGTTCAGCCCCGATCCAAAAAGACTTGTCAAATGAAAGAGAAATGCACAGACATGTCTGTGCTTTGTCCCCTGAATTTTAGAAGCATCTAATGTTTCAGAGCTCATGTGAACCTTATTTAAAGCACAGCCATCCACAAAGTATTCACTTTATGGTTTTAGTGGCTGTCCTCTTTCCTTGCTGTTCACGACTATGGTTATTTTATCAGCCCTTTTGTAGCTCGGCTTATTTGACTTAAACTTTTCAGTGTAGCTTTGCTTCTGACAGTACCAGAAGTATAATTGCAGAGGAAGACTCTGCATGAGGGATTGATGCAGGAGGCAGGCACATGATTTGAAATAAGGTGTCTTGGGAAGACAGTCAACTTATTTGGTAGTTTCTCAGTTTTTCCGGTGTGACTATCTATAAAGCTGAATGCCAAGTTTTGATTCCTAGGTTTTATGAGGTTTCAGAGGTACAAAACTAATCCTTGGCTAGGTGTTCTTTTTTTTTTTTTTTTTTTTTTTTTTTTTTTTTTTTTTCTGATGAAAATTGCAGGCATGAAAAACAAGGTGCAGCATCCGTTTTCAATTTAAAAAAATGAAAATGTAAAACCTCTCCCTCTGGGCCTGGTGCTGAGCCAGGTGAGGGAATGGAATGGGTGTGGTCACTAAGAAAGTAATAAGATGAAAATACCCTTCTGCTTCAAGTAACTTTATATTTCAGAGGGTCCCCCCGCCCCATTTCAATAAAGGAAGTTACACTGTGCTATCATTTTATTTCAAATGTTTTTTCTTTAAAAATTCATTTACTTTGAGATTTTACTAATTCCCAAGGACACTAGATTTGATCTGTTTTCTCTGTCATCTCTGATTTCTGTTTGATCCCACAGGGGTAAATATTTGACATGCAGCCATTCCCAGGGGGGGCAGACCAATGTACCAAACACAGAGTCATTCTCTTCACCGAGAGATGAAATCAGGCTCCAGGGGATAAACAGCCGTCCATAAATAACCTCTCAGAAATAGCCTAAGGAACATGTCCTGCAAAGAAATCCTGGCTCAGTACATTCTATTTTGTTTATTTTGCATAAAAGTTTTCTTTGTCTAGATCTGTACCAGCATAAAAGCACTTTCAGAAAAACATGCAGTTAAAACAAAACCAAGTGAAAAAAGAAAGTCCCACCTGAAAGAAAACTGACTGTCCCCTTTGAAATGTCAAGAGAAAACCAGCTTACCTGACATTCTAATGACTAAAGAGGAGTGAGAAAAGGAAAAGGACATGGAGGGAGTTCCATGCCAAGTCTGGATATTCATAGCCTCTTCCTGAAGTCTAGGCTGTGTAGGCTACTTCTAGAGGCACATCTAACTGTTGTCAGTAATGACACATGCTTCAAGACTTAACATTTGGCCAAGATAAAACTGACCCATCAGTACTGTGAGGTAGCTTGAGTTTCTTTTGGATAATTGCTACTAATTTGAAATGTTCTTTGGGGACTTCAATCTGCATTTTAGTGAGATAGATTAAAGCAAAGGAACGGAATGGTGGGAAAGTGTCAGGTGAATCTGGACCATATATTTTATTCGCTTTGAGCATTGTCATTTAGCTCAGTTTCACTTTTAGCACCTAAAGAAGTGATCCAGTTTATATATTTGAATGACTTATGTATATATACTTAGCCAAATTCAGAGGATTTATAAAAATAACATGAACTTCAAAGACCCCCCCCAGGGGGTCAATTAGTAAGTGCAATTTTTCTATTACCAATTACCTCCTAGCTTTTCAGTAGTCAAATACTTGGATTCTCATGAATTTTAGTAATTTTCCTTCTCATTTCATTGGTTTCTGTCTTTCATTTTTTATCATCATCACCCTAGGTCACATTCTTACCATTTCAGAAATGTATCATTAAAATAGCCTTTGAACTGGCTTGACTGCCTTCAAACTCTCCCCACCACTATATCCCCATCTCCACCTCTGGATCAGTTATCTTAAAACCATGCTTTACATCATGAATTCACCCTGCTCAGAATTTGTGTTGGCACCCCATTTCCTAAAGGAGAAAGTTACAACTAACTTTCCCCTACCATTCTAATTTCATGCCTGCTTACTTCTCTAACCAAACTCGATATGAGCTATCCTTTAAAATCTTTCATGTTCCATTGCCTTCGCTTTTATTTACATGATGTCCCTGCTCAGAATGTCCCTTCTTCAATTTGATGTCTCAAGGTCTAATTTAAGCCTGACCTTCTTCCACAATGCTCTCTACTTTTTCTGATGTGCTGTGAAATAATAACCACTTACTTTGGATTATTGGGTTTTTTTGCTTATGTACCTCATAACCCTAACAGGATTGTAAATTTCTTGAGAACAAGAACTGGGTCTTGCAAAATCTTTTTATTCCTCAAGTAGTGTCTGTCCACAGTTAGCATGAAGAAACAAGTCTTCCTTTAGGAATGTTAGAACTACTTTATTAATATAGGGTTATCAAGAAGAACACTCTTTTGAGATAATTTCAGTTTCCTAAAGAACAGGTCATTTTCAGCTTCAATAACTCACGGAAGGGATGGACTCTCCAACAGAAAGTATTCATAGGGCAAAATCTGTGGAAATGGCAGAAAAAAAGCTTGTCCATTTTCTTGTGTTCTCCACTCTAAAGAGTCCTTTTATCCAAGAAGGAATTCTTACTTAGGATATCTGTCCCATGAAGAACCCAACAAGGAAAGAACCTGTATAGTCAACAGCTGGCTTCAACAAATTAGCCCTATTATATATCACAGATTGTCTAGATTCTACTGTTAGTTTCCTTTTGCTATCTTCAAGCCTTTAGTAAAGTTGTCAATACGTTGAGTGTCACAGCCGTGTGTTAGATAAGCTATGGGAAATTAAAAGAAGGGTCATCTGTCCGTCTGTTAAAGGGAGAGTTTTTCCCATTTGTGGCCGATGTGATGGTGGCAACAGTGGATGGAGAGACAGAGCAATCTGAGAAGTATGGTGTCCAGATCTCCTCCTCACTAGGAGGCATCAACGTTAAGAGTTTTGGGATTTACATTATTTTTAATTTTATTAAGAAGAGTAGCATTTTCTTTTTAAATTCTTATTAAAAGATGTATAATATCGATGACTTATAAACAGACATTATTATTATTCACATACACGTTCACGTGTACCAGGTTTAAAATCTGTGACATATAATACAAACACATAGAGAGATATTTTCATTTTCTATAACAATATCTGTTCATTAGCTCCTATTGCCTAGTTATGGAAAGAATTTAAAATTTTCCCAATCAAGTAATTAGTCACTTTTGGTTTAAGTTTTGATCGAGACTTTTCCAATTTAAGTCAGCCTTTTAAGGTGAATACTCAGTTCAGCTTTTCTCCCCATCTTTTCCTTTCTCTCTGGGCAATGTCTGGGCACAGAAGAAATCTCCTTAACTTCTTAGACATAAGGGGGTGAGGTTGCACCACTGGTCTGTGATTCTTTACCTCATGTCATATAAAAAATTAACTGAAAAAACAGTCCCAAAATGTAAGTGCCTAAACTGAAAAGAAAACCTACTGAAAACATAGGAGAAAATCTTTGTGCTTTGGGGTTAGGTAGAGATTTCTTAGAAAGGACATAAAATGCAGAAACTATTAAATAAAAATATTGATATATTAAATTTCATCAAAAATACAAAACTCTACAAAAGACAATTAGGAACATAAATAGACAAGTCATAGGGGAGATAATATATACAAAACACTTATGAAGACCTGTATCCTGAATATATAGAGAATTATTACAACTAAATAAGAAAAAAATAATTTAAAAAATGAAAGATTTGAAAAGAAAATTTACCAAAGAAGTGATACAATGTCAAATAAGCATATAAAAAGATGCCCAACATCATTAGTCATTAGGAAAATCAACCTTAAAACCACAATGAGATACCACTTTTAAGAATGGCTAAAATCAGTGACAGGCGATATCAAGTGCTGTGAGCATGTTGGGAATGCACAATGGTACAGCCACTCTGGGAACAGTTTGTAGTTTCTTAAAAAGGATACAGTTTCTTAAAAGTGGGGAGAGGCTACCAGTGTCTTCCCAGGTCTCCATTCTCCAGTGCTCCCATAGTAATAGTTGGAAGCGTCAATAGGCTTGGTCAGAAGACCATATTCTGCAATCTCCCTTACTAGTTAGCCATGGAGCTGACTTCTTGTCAGTGAAATGTAAGCAGAAGTTGTTGGTTGGGGATTCCAAGGAAGCTGTTTAAATCATAGCGTTTAACAGAAATAGAAGGCAAGCCACCAATGAGAGCTACATATGTTATTTACATTTTTCCAGTAGCTACATTAAAAAAAAAAAAAACAACAGATGAAATTAATAATATACTTCAACCCAGTATAGCCAAAATATCATTTCAACACAAAACCAACATAACAAATTATCAATGAGATAATTTACGTGCTTTGTTATTTGGGTTTTTTTTTTTTTTTTGGGTGGGAAGTCTTCGAATTCTGGTGCATATTTTGTACTCTCAGAACATCTTGGTGCAGACTAGCCACATAGCAAATGCTCAGTAGCCACATGTAGCTGGTAATTTCTGTATTAGCACAGTTTTAGATAAATAAGCATTTTTTGTCCTGCTTCTGTTCCTTCTACTGATATGCAATGTATCTGTGTTGGCTGGAATTTCACCAGCTCTCCTACATTATGAATCTTCCTTAAGGTTGCAAACTATGGAACAGAAAGATAAAAGAAATCTGGTTCTGGATCCTTTGCAATTCCCTTACCAGCCATAGGCTGCCAAATTCTGGACTACTTTTACATGGCTACAGTAATATCAGACATTATAAACCATGGTAAAAGTTATTCTTAATGATAAAATGGGCCGCTAGATAATAACAGAATATAGAAGTCAGTATAGTATATTAGATAAAAGTACAATTTTGGGAGCATATATCTAGGTGCAGATCCTGACGTTGCAATGTACTGATGGGTAAGTTATTTAAGCTCTCCAAAGTTAAACTCTTGCCTTAACTATATAATGGAGGTAATAATATATATCTCCGAAAGTTATTGTAAGGACTAAAAAAGTTAATATATGTAACATACTTAGATTACGTGTAACACGTAGTAAGTTCAGACTCAGCTGTTATTCATTAGGAAAATATAATGATTCTTAACTTGTAGGTACCTGAGTGTAAGCTCCAACTATATAAAGCAAAATTGACAAAATTATACAGGGTGGTAGATAAATCTACAATTCTAGTTCAAGAGTTTGACACACTTCCCTATAACTGACAAATGGAGCAGACCAAAAATTGAAAAAGATTTGAATAAATGAATGTGATTAACATGCCTTGGATAAGCTTCAAATTTGGTAATCCTCACATTTGAATCTGAGCTTCCTGAAAACTCTTACAAATATGAAAACATATCAGTTTGAATGATTTTTATTATTGGGAAAAGGAGAATGCTATTTCATTAGGTTTACCATGTTACTTATATTTGAGTAATCATGGTGGGTGAAACATCTCTATGCTCTACTTTTTCATTTCCTTCCATTACGTTCACACACTAAATATACAAAATATGTATTTTAGTTTGACATAAATCATTAATCTCATGATTTATTTATCACATAAATATGATGTTTCTGGTTGCAAATTCTTTAACTCACTCTGTATATCCCTTAGCAAAACAGCACGAGCAAATGATTGGATAATGCTTTCTTTGGACGCTGATGAATGTTCTCTCCAGTGGGAAATTTCTAGCACAGCTTTTTTTTCACCCTCTGGGCAGCTATTTCCTTAGACTGTCTCCTACTGAGACACAGCAGGTGGAAATAAACCCAAACTTCCTAAGTGTTAGGAAGGTGTTGCAACGATTCCTGTTTATAATATCTCCTTTAAAATTTGAGTGTTTTTTCCCCCAATTTTGGACCATATTTTAAAACATTACCATCTGTTTGTTTGTTTGTTTCAATGAGATAATTTTCATCATTTATGAAGAATAACATTGAATAGGATTTGTTATTTTAAAAAAATATAAGCATTGGCTAACTATTAGACTAGAGTCAGAGAGATGGAAAAAGAAACAAGATTCAGCTCAAACTTACTAAACTATCTCAATAGTACAGGAACTCCAGGCAACTAAAATACCCTCTGGAGAGTAACATTTCATGCATAGGAAGAAGTTATTTACTTCGTGCAGGAAAGTACTTTGGTCCAAAGAGGGGCCCTGGCTCACGATAATATTGGGTTTGGCCTATCATGGGACTAGACTTAAAATATTTTATGTTCTCAATTTATTTTCTCTCACATCTGGATTAAGAATAATTTTTCTAGACCTGAATTATGGAAAATTTCTCTTGTCAAATATATATGCCATATACTTGACTGTAAACATATTGGTCTAATTGCAAAACTTAGCACTGGAAAAGCTAATTATTTAAGGTGTGGGTCCAAAGTAGAATTTCCCCACCTTTATGTAAACCACAAACACATATCTCTGGGAACTTAAAGTGTTGAACTCCACTGCCTGGCAAAGAGGCACTTCCTGCTGCGCCCTCCCATGGGAGGCTTGGGCCTTTGGCTAGGGGCTGTTTCCACAGGCTGGAATGTATTTTCCTGGTTGTGGAGGTCCCCTTAAACACAGGGGAATTGTGGTGACCCTTTGAGGTTGCAGAGGGAATTATTTGAGTGCCTCCTTTCAGTTTCGCTCATATCCCCGAGTCTTGTTGGAACAGGGAGCCCATTCTCTTGTTAAGGGCTTCTTTGCCAGCGCCTTAGGGCCAGCTATTGCTGGACAGCCTCCCATCTATACCCCCATGTTTGCTGGAGCCAAGAGAGCAGAAGGGAGGGATTCCCTTTTAACTCTGTGCCAGGTGCTTTTATAGTTCTGTCTTGTTTTTGTTTTTCCTACCAGGCAAAAATTAGAAGCTTTTATTGTCTCAAAGTACTACTCCTCAAGCTCTAACTTTAAGGCATAAATGAAAATCATGCATATTGCCAAAACAGAAATAATGTAGCTTTCATTAAAAAGACAGTGCCAGGGCTTCCCTGGTGGCGCAGTGGTTGAGAGTCCGCCTGCCGATGCAGGGGACGCGGGTTTGTGCCCCGGTCCGGGAAGATCCCACATGCCGCGGAGCGGCTGGGCCCGTGAGCCATGGCCGCTGAGCCTGCGCATCCGGAGCCTGTGCTCCGCAAGGGGAGAGGCCACAACAGTGAGAGGCCCGCGTATGGCAAAAAACTAAAAATAATTAAAAAAATAAAATAAAATAAAATAAAAAGACAGTGCCAAAGCAGATAGCAAATATGAATGCTTATCAAAGATAGATTTCAATTATACCATATATGGAATCAAACTTTATATATTATTTAGTATATAATATACTGTCACCCAGCAACCTTCATAGGGGCAAGGTAATTCCAAAGTAGAAGGTTTGGGTCTCATGGTGAAGATCAAAGTTATCTTCAAAGGTTGTGTGCAGAGCACAGAGGAAGTGTAATGTTTCTTGGATGTACTCAGTTAGCAACATACATCCCTACAACCGTGAGAGCACTTAACTACCACTTGTTTACAAAACTAGCTTCAGAGAATGCCACTCATGGACCAAAGCCGGTGTGCTCCTTTCTTTCTCCTGACAATATAAGGAATAATAAGCCATCAGTTCTGTATCTCTCTACTTTTAAGACAGGGTTTCCAGCCTCAGCACTGTGGACATTTTGGGCCAGATGATTCTTTCTTTGGGGGACCATCCTGTGAATTGTAGAATGTTTAGCAAAACTCCTGGCCTCTACCCACTAGATTCCAGTAGCACTACCCCCTAGTTGTGGCTACCAAATTGTTTCCAGACACTGCCACATGTCTCCGAGGGGACAAAATCAGACCCAGTTCAGAACCACTTCATTAAGGTAACCTTATTTCAGGGTCCTGAGTAAGAGCCACAGTCGTCTGTTCCATAGGTTTTTTGTTTTTTTTTTTGCTGTACGCGGGCCTCTCACTGCTGCGGCCTCTCCCGTTGCGGAGCACAGGCTCCGGATGCACAGGCTCAGCGGTCATGGCTCACGGGCCCAGCCTCTCTGCGGCATGTGGGATCCTCCTGGACCGGGGCACGAACCCATGTCCCCTAGCATCGGCAGGCGGACTCTCAACCACTGCGCCACCAGGGAAGCCCTGTTCCATAGATTTTTATAATCGCAATCTCAAAGAGACAAGATTGAGATTTTTTTTTTTTACATCTTTATTGAAGTATAATTGCTTTACAATGGTGTGTTAGTTTCTGCTTTATAACAAAGTGAATCAGTTATACATATACATATGTTCCCATATCTCTTCCCTCTTGCCTCTCCCTCCCTGCCACCCTCCCTATCCCACCCCTCTAGGTGGTCACAAAGCACCGAGCTGATCTCCCTGTGCTATGCAGCTGCTTCCCACTAGCTATCTATTTTACGTTTGGTAGATGTCCATGCCTCTCTCTCGCTTTGTCACAGCTTGCCCTTCCCCCTCCCCGTATCCTCAAGTCCATTCTCTAGTAGGTCTGTGTCTTTATTCCTGTCTTACCCCTAGGTTCTTCGTGACAATTTTTTCCCTTAAATTCCATATATATGTGTTAGCATACAGTATTTGTCTTTCTCTTTCTGACTTACTTCACTCTGTATGACAGACTCTAGGTCTATCCACCTCATTACAAATAGCTCAATTTCGTCTCTTTTTATGGCTGAATAATATTCCATTGTATATATGTGCCACATCTTCTTTATCCATTCATCTTATGATGGACACTTAGGTTGTTTCCATCTCCGGGCTATCGTAAATAGAGCTGCAATGAACATTTTGGTACGTGACTCTTTTTGAATTATGGTTTTCTCAGGGTATATGCCCAGTAGTGGGATT
The DNA here is from genome assembly GCF_003031525.2 of Neophocaena asiaeorientalis asiaeorientalis. Classification (NCBI taxonomy): domain Eukaryota; kingdom Metazoa; phylum Chordata; class Mammalia; order Artiodactyla; family Phocoenidae; genus Neophocaena; species Neophocaena asiaeorientalis. The sequence continues at coordinate 1,520,299 of NW_020174922.1, read as the reverse complement.
GCTGGGTCATATGGTAGTTCTATTTTTAGTGTTTTAAGGAACCTCCATACTGTTCTCCATAGTGGCTGTACCAATTCACATTCCCACCAGCAGTGCAAGAGTGTTCCCTTTTCTCCACACCCTCTCCAGCATTTATTGTTTCTAGATTTTTTGATGATGGCCATTATGACTGGTGTGAGATGATATCTCATTGTAGTTTTTTACTGGGCCTCTCTCCTTATTCAGGTTTGCCTGTTTACTCCCCAGCAGGTTGTGTAACATAACGAAGGACTTATTTACTAAGTCAAACAAAAGATCATATACATCTTTTTCCCAGGGCCAGCAGCCTGCTTCTCTTACATTTACAAAACTAAGAAGGGTCAGTTAATATCTGCTCCAAATTGATGACCTTAACCTAGAACACATGGTTGCTTCTTGTAGGATTAAAAGAAAAAGAAAAGAAGCTCTGGTAGGGCATCTCATTTCATTACAACTTAATTGAATATCATATTCCACTTAGCATTTTTCTAATTCAGCCCATTATAAATGAATCACATAGAGACTGTATTTTTTTTTTTTATGTTTAAATATCATGCCTTGATAGGTTGAATACACTTTTCAATGATAATCACTGGTGAGGGAAGTATGCTGCCCCCTGCAGTGATTCTACAAATAGATTGCCCAATATCTCCTGTAGGAGTTGAGTAAGGAGAAGTAAGTAAACAGAAGGTAGTCTTCCTGTGTTTCTTGAAACGAACTTTGAGAGAACAAAGGTAGTAATTAGGATTCATTTTCTCTCCTCATCAAGACCCTCTGCTGAGCAAGCATTTACGAGAGATGGCATTTTTAATCAGTGATTGATAGCATCCACAGCTTTCAGGCAGGAGAATGTTCTTAGTGACCTCTGCCGACTTGAGGTATTGAGTTATGTTTCAAAAGCGTGGCAGTGCTAAGATGTCTAAGCTTGGGAAGTTTCAAGATCAACATTACCATGAATTGGTTGATGGTTTCAAAATGCAGATTAGCTCTGATGATGGATTGGAAGCTACAGGAAGAAATTATGGGAGAACAGTAGTTCTGAGTTAAGAAAAGGCTTTTGATTCTGTTTTTAGAAAAAGCAACCAAGCTTCTTTCATTGTCTGCAATCTTCTTTAAAGTGGCCCCATTGGATTTTCCCCGAGTTTCCCAAGTTCTGTCCTCGACCCCACATCTTTTCTCTCCATCTCTTTTTTCCCTTAGTATTCCCGTATATTCGCATCTCTTAAAATACTAAACCCTTATATGCATGACTCCAAAATCTGTCTCTTTGGAAACCAGACTGTGCCTTAAACTGCCTACTGTATGCTTCCTCAGGTGTTAGGTACTTGAAACTCAACATGCTTAAAGCTAACTGAATGCCTTGCTTTCCAAATATCTTCCTTTTTGTCAATGTCATCATATACTACTCATCCATGCCCCAAGCCAAGGACTCACCCCCCTTTTCCTTACGCTATCAGCAACCATATTTCCTCACATTGCCAGGGACTGTAGTTCATTATCCAATCAGGGACAGTGTTCTGTGGATTCCATTTCCTAAATATCTTTCAAAAGTTTCCATCTCCATCCCACTGCCCCCTCAGCCGCAGCAGCATCCGTTGCCTGGATTATGGAATCTAAATTGGCCTTTCTGCCACAACTGTCTAATCTCTTTTTTCATCCTTTGTATTGCTGCAGAAATTACCTTTCTAAGTGAAACCTGATCTGATTGTGTCCTTGTCCTGCTTTAATATTTTATGTTTCCTTTGACTGCCAGTCTAGTCCTTGGCACCCATGTATTGTTGATGAAGCTTTTACTGACTTAAGGGAAAATTCTCTTGCCATCAGTATTGCATCTTGACACACACAGGGTGGTTTCCCTCTCTCTTCTCTGTATTGCCATCAACATACAATGTTTCTTTTAATTTTTTTTTACATTATCACCTAACCTTCATTTATTTTATTTATTTAAGAAAAATTTACCATATACCATGTGCTCTCCTAAGCACTTTAGAAATACTAACTCATTAAGTCTGAAACAACGTAAAACAAATTTTCCTGAAACTAAGTTGAAATATGTATGAATGGCACTACCTAGAGACACCCACAAAAACATTTTTTACTACCAGATATTATTCATCACCTAAGCAAGAGTTCTTAGAAGCCCTGAGAGGTTGGGATGATGTCAGGAATTAATCTTGGGATTTGAAATTCCTTCTATTAATGTACTGTCCTTCCCTTTTCCCATCTGGCAGGCTTTTGCTTATTAACTGTGTATCGAGGATACTGAGCTCAATGGATTATAAACATAAATCGGTCATATATTTTCTGAACATTTGGTGGCATGTGATTTGGGGCATGTAATTTAACTTCTCTGTGCCTTGGTTTCCCTTCTGAAAGACAGAACAAATCATGTTACCTACCTCATAGAGTTGTTTTACAGCTCGAATGTGTTAATACATAGAAAATGTCTAAAGCAGTACCTGGCACATAGTAAGCACTCAATAAAAGTTGGCCATAACTTTTATGCTCCTGTTTCCTTCTCTGGACCACAAGCTCTTTGATTCCCAAGAGCTTAGATAGCGTCTGGCACTTATTAGGTGTCTCCAAAATATTGGTATAATAATGGATAAAAAGTCATCAAAATAAGGATTCTAGGAATTAAACAGAACTGAGGTTGATTTGAACACATAATGCCTTTTACCCTGAGGATTTCAAAATGCATTCAGACAATACTTGATTCTCTTAGGAGACAATGACTATAGCCAATATCTCCATAACAGAGAGTATAATATAGCTAGATTCAATCACAGAGAGATTAAACTTCCTGGGACTAATGGAAGAATTTGAAACAGCTACTTCACTGGTAGACAGTGAGAATTCTAAATAGTTTAAGATGGCAGAATTAGCCTTTGTATATTTCCTTTACTGGTTTATCCCAGACATTTTTTTAAAGAGTGGCAATGGAATAGACTTTAAAGATAATAATTGCACTGAGCTCTGCAGTCTTTTGTAAGATTTTTTTTTTATCAGGTGCTTTGGAAAGCAAGTAGATCATGTTACCTACTTCCCATAGGCATTTCCCACGTACTCAGATGGCATCAGAGCCCAGCTGTATCACAACAGAAAAACAAAACAAAAAATAGGTTGTTTTTTTTTCCCCCACTGCATTCTAACAAATAAACAGAACTGCTGGTTGGGTATGGTTTAATTTGTCATAAGTGTCCTCCATTACTGCTTCTCTAAAGGTCATGAAAACAAAACCAAAATTAAAAAGGAAAAGTGAAATCAATCATAGTTATCTTTCCAAATAGTCAAATATTGGTAATATATAGACTAAACATCTAGGTGATGGTTAAATTTTTCCCCACTTTTTATCTACATTTCTACCCAAAGATTGAACCCTGTATGGGAAAGCTCAACCATTAGCCTACAAAAGCTGAATCAACAGAGTTAATCATCACAGAAAGTATAGTTACTTATTGAATGAGAGGTGGTCATGGGGGGAGAAAATGAGGAAACCTTAGCCAAAGTCAATGGTCTTGTGGTTGGATTTTTCTGGATTTATACGAATGAAAAAAAAATGTGCTTCTGTCCAGAAGATCGATTCCAAAACAAATAAAAACACTGTCACACTAGCCTTAAAGAGATGCCCTCACTTTCAATAAGGGCCTGGGAGGAGGAAGGTCCTTGGAGAATTATCTAGGAGTGGATGACATACAAAAATTATGACATACAAAAAACGTACAAACAAAAAAATTTTGTTTGCTAAACATTCTTGACCTTACGTCCTCTATAAAAATAGTTTCTTTCATTGCAGCTGAGAAAGCTGTGATTTTTCTGTCTCGTCAGTCTAGGCTGGCCTCCTTCATCATGGTGAAGATGGGTGTGATTTTATAAAAGAAAAAGTTGGCAAGTTTAGCCATCTCCTATTCTAATGGCTCAAATACACTGTTTCTTCCTGCCCCCATTCAGAATCCTCAACCAAGAAAGCACATCATATGATTCAAGCTCAAAGTTTTTGAGGGTGTCTGAGACCCAGAGTATAAAATATTTCGTTGTTCCTGTCTTGTTTGACCCCCTTTCCCTACCCCTGACTTATTAGGTTCCACGCTGCCAGGGAGCCCTGTGGTATCAGGCCGAACATTTTGATGTAATCCCACCACTGTGGCTATAGCTATCTAAGCTGGAGGATTTATTAGTTGTGAACGTTCATTTTTGTTTTTTCTGGTCCAGTGCCAGTAAATAAGTCACCCAAACCATGGCTGAGTGTCATTTGATAGGAAAAGGCTGGGATCACAAGGAAGCTTTCTGTCTTTCAACCGAAAAAAAAAACAAAAAAACTGCTGAGGTAAGCAGTGTCAAGCCCAGCTGCATCAACATGATGGTGGTAAGACAAATGTGGGCTTTCACTGCTGGATATGGGGCTAGAGGACAACCAGCCTGTAAACCCTCTGCAAGCCCAGGAACAGCTGAATTAATGCAAGTAGCAAAGTAGCAAGGGATTGCTTTTTCAAACTACTAGCTCTGAGAAGGAAAATCCTCCATCCATTGCCATCTCTCTAGTACATAAACACAGCTCATCGGAAAGGACTAGAGATCAAAATCTCCTACACACACACACACATATAAATACATGCACACACACACACACACACACACATACACTGTTGTTTCAGCTCCATTAGAAGAATATGATGAAATCAATCCCGTCTGTGAGTTGGGGGTCTGCTGGCTGGACGGTGTGGAGCAGGGAGGCCAGAAGTAGGACATGGGTTTGTAAGAGGCCATTAGGAGAGCCAGGATGGGAGAAGCGGAGGAGGACCGCGAGGAGGTCTGAACTTGGGAGGGGACCACTCTCTCACCACAGGCGCGCCAGCTCCCTGTGACTGTTGCCTGGGCGATGGCTGGGGGATTATCAAGAATGCTTGGAGCCGGTATCCTTCTTTTGGACTCATGGATGGAGCAGAAGGGGGTGGATGGCTTTTCTCTTTCTGTTTCTTCCTTTCATATTCAGCAGATTAGAGCGGGGGGTTGCTGTGGCGACGACACGGAGGAGGGCTCCCCGCACACCTGCACCACCAACGGGAGCCCGCCAACGTGGACTTAGGCTCTCCCGGGGGGCAGGTTTTTTTGCTGTGGGAAACACAACAACAACAGCAAAAAGAGTAAGGGAGAGAGAGGGAGATGGAGGAGGGAACGGAAAAAAGGGAGGGAGAGAAGGAAGAAAACACACTATGTGTTCAAGCAATGGCACTCATGCTCTTTCATGAAACAGGATAGGAATCCATGAGATGAAGAGATGGTACCCCAGAACCCCTGCCCAACTAGCCTTGTGGGACTGTTTAGGGATGACAGTAAGTAGGGAGACAGACACCCACATCCTAGAACCACCAACTACATACAGCATGGGGGAATGAAATGCTAAAAGCACGGAGAGCTTGAAAGCTACAACTGAGTTAAGTTTACTTTACTCTTACCTAAGAGTAAAGGAGCAGAGGGCTAATTGGAAAGTTACTCCATGACTATCCAGAACTAAAAGAGATTCACCATTTCTGCAGATCGACTTCCTAATGGAAAGCAGTGCTTTCTAATGTGGAAAAAAATAATATAATGTGCTTTCTTTTTAAGTTGAGAGAGAGAAGAGGGGAAGTGGGTGCTGGGGAAGGAGGGACTGATGGGCTCCCGAAGTCTCCAGTATAGTCCTCTGCAATGTTCTGGCGTGGCTCCAGGTTCTGCTAATGAAGAAGTCAGCTCCACACAGCGTCCCGGCCTCACCTCCCTCCTGTACCCTGGGCTCTGCCTTCATTCTGAGCTTCCTCATGTCTCCTCCTCTTCCTGTCTGGTGATGGCCTTCTGCATTATTGTCTCTGTTTCCATTAACAAAACATCACAACACTTCAGCCTGTCCAAAGCGCTCTGCAATGACAATATTTACAGAAGGTTAGATAAAATATGGATAGAGTGATTGATAGCGAATATGCCATAGACCTTTTGAACTTAGAGCATGCTGGCTTTGTTTGTTTTTTAAGCTCAATTCTCCAGGCAGCTTCAGCTATTTTAATATCTCTTAAACAATCCACTTACAGGAAGAGATGATTAGAGAGAAACATTCTTTTAATTTTTTATTCTCTTTTCCAAGCAACATGATTAGCAGTCAGTGGACCTTATGTCTTCCACTTTCTGTCTGCTAAAACCATGAGCATTTTCTTGGGAAACTGTGTCACAACAGATGGAGATGAGAAAATTGACTGTCCCATCAGTACATACACAAATGACATTGTACTCTTGTTCTTGAAGTTTTTACATATCCTCGTATTGACTCCAGCTGGATGAATGTAGAAAGATGATCTAATCTCAGAGTGTAGCTTGTTTTCATGGAAGTATATATTTGTCTGTTTCTTTAATAGAGAGTTTATAAAATATTTTCACAAGAAAGATAGCTACATATTAGATCAGGGCTTGGCAAATGTTCTCTGTAAAGGGCTAAATATTTTAAGCTTTGTGGTCCATGAGGTCTGTAGCAACAAAACTCTGTTATTGACAACATGTTAATGAATGGCATGGCAATATTTCAATACAGTTTTATTTACAAAAATAGGCAGCAGGCCCATTTGGCCTGTGTGCTATTGTTTGCCAACCCCTAGCACTAGCTCTGTCCTCTTCTAGGTGTAAGATACTGATTAGGTTAGAATCCTCTGTAGCTCTCTCAGAAAATTTCAGTATTCCAGTACCATTCTCTTCAGTTCCTAATCTTATACTGATATTCAGTAACCAAGAACAAATAAGCAGAGCACTTGTCCAACTGAAGTAAATATCCAACCTGCCCAGGGACTAGAATCTAGGGGGAGGACAGGAATAAAGACACAGACATAAAGAATGGACTTGAGGACACAGAGAGGGGGAAGGTTAAGCTAAGATGACGTGAGAGAGTGGCACTGACATATATACACTACCAAATGTAAAATAGATAGCTAGTGGGAAGCAGCCGCATAGCACAGGGAGATCAGCCCGGTGCTCTGTGACCACCTAGAGGGGTAGGATAGGGAGGGTGCGAGGGAGACGCAACAGGGAGAGATATGGGGATATATGTATACGGATAACTGATTCACTTTGTTATACAGCAGAAACTAACACAACATTGTAAAGCAATTATACTCCAATAAAGTTGTTTTAAAAAAAGAAAAAAAAACAAGTAAGAATACAGTGTAGAAGGACAGAACACATTTGAACTGTTGCAGTATATGATTGTCTAGTCTTATAATGCCTGATCACTCGGTATATAAATGACTATTTAGAGTACATTTAAAAAGAGTAGAATTTGCCCTTCTTGATGGTCATGGATTTCAAAGGCCTATTTGCTGCCCAATTTTCTACAGAGTCTTATGCCAAAATGTCTAATATAACAGGGAGGCAAGCAGTGCATTTAAACATGTTTTGTCGACTGGGCACCATATGTAAAAGTGACGGCCAGGACTCCTTGCCAGTTCTCTTTCAAAGGGGAGGATGGGTCTCCAAAGATTCAAGCATCTTGAAGTGCAACTCAAGTTAGAGAAGTCAGCAGGTAAGGGCTTACCTGTGTGATTCTACATTTCATTCTGAAAATGATTTCTTTCCTAAATAAGGATTTTCATTATTACTATCTCTGAAATTTATCCTTTAAGAGTTGTATATGTTATGTTTGCTATAATTTTGCACAGAGACAGCAAAAGGAAGTGGGGACATATGTTCACCTCATTCCAGTGTATGAATTCCAACGTGGATTATAATGTTGAGACCCCATATGTGGCGTTATTCAAGACTAAAGAGCCCATTCTTTGGAAATTACATTAATATCTGACTATGGAGTTTTGAAAATTTGCCCTGTGGAAACCTGGAGAACAGTTACCTTTGTCCATAGGGATGGAATTTGTCCAGAGAAACATTCCTACTGCCTATTACTGGGCAATAAATAAGGATTGGGAAGGCTGAATCCCAAGCAGAACAGTTATGAGCCATAGCGTTCCCACAAGACTTGGTGGTAGGAAACAACAAATAAAGATTGGAAGAATGGATTTGAATTTCTTGAAAAGCATCTCAGTAATACCTGGGGTAGAAACTTGAGGAAAATCTAGGGTTGTTTTTTATTTTTATTTTTTAGCCAGTTTGGGATTCAAATTATGGCGATTCTTCCCAACCTCGTAAATCCAGGGACATTGAGTTATATTACTTATTATGGTCCTTCCTTAAGATGAACCAACTTAAAGCCCGGGACTGCTTCATCTGGGACATCAATATAGACAAAGTAGCCATTCAGTCAATAAGACATGTGAAGATGAGGATTATATAGGATAAAGGATGGGATTCCGTTTTCTGAAAATAGTAAGTGTACAAAAAGGTTCGGAATGGGAGCTTCCCCTCCTCCAGTTGACAGCTTGTAAAGAGGTGGAAAGATGCAAGAGCTCAGTCCTACTCTTCTAGTCAATCAGTATTAAATGTAAGGTTGAACTAAGTTAACCAGAATATTATGCATAAAACCCAGAAAGAACATGATGCTCTCATTTTTTATTTGTGATCAACACAAAATCATTTGAGATTAAGATTAGACCTACATAATGCCTATAATTTTATATTAAAATGATGAGGAATTTTGAAATAGGACCCATTCCAAGAAGCCATTTTCCAGATTAACTTATAATGGCGAGGACTTTGGACAGACACTTTTGATGTCATTGATAAAGTCATGTATCAGTAAAGTCTTTTTTTTTTTTACATATCTATTGGAGTATAATTGCTTTACAATGGTGTGTTAGTTTCTGCTTTATAACAAAGTGAATCAGTTATACATATACATATGTTCCCATATCTCTTCCCTCTTGCCTCTCCCTCCCTCCCATCCTCCCTATCCCACCCCTCAAGGTGGTCACAGAGCACCGGGCTGATCTCCCTGTGCTATGCGGCTGCTTCCCACTAGCTATATACCTTACGTTTGGTAGTGTATATATGTCCATGCCTCTCTCTCGCTTTGTCACAGCTTGCCCTTCCCCCTCCCCGTATCCTCAAGTCCATTCTCTATCATTATTCTGACTTCTTTTTCAGGTAGACTGCCTATTTCCTCTTCATTTGTTAGGTCTGGTGGGTTTTTATCTTGCTCCTTCATCTGCTGTGTTATTTTCTGTCTTCAGATTTTGATTATCGTACTGTGTTTGGGGTCTCCTTTTTGCAGGCTGCAGGTTCGTGGTTCTCGTTGTTTTTGGTGTCTGTCCCCAGTGGCTAAGGTTGGTTCAGTGGGTTTTGTAGTCTTCCTGGTGGCGGGTACTAGTGCCTGTGTTCTGGTGGATGAGGCTGGATCTTGTCTTATGGTGGTCAGGTCCATGTCTGGTGGTGTGTTTTGGGGTGTCTGTGGATTTATTATGATTTTAGGCAGCTTCTCTGCTAATGGGTGGGGTTGTGTTCCTGTTTTGCTAGTTGTTTGGCATAGGATGTCCAGCACTGTAGCTTGCTGGTCGTTGAGTGAAGCTGGGTGCTGGTGTTGAGGTGGAGATCTCTGGGAGATTTTTGCCGTTTGATATTATGTGGAGCTGGGAAGTCTCTTGTGGACCAGTGTCATGAAGTCTCTCCCACCACAGAGGCACAGCACTGACTCCTGGCTGCAGTACCAAGAGCCTTTCATCCACACGGCTCAGAATCCACCTGGGGCCGGGGGGGAGGGAGGGGTACGGAGTGCTGGACGAGCCTGCAGTGGCAGAGGATGGCGTGACGTTGCACCAGCCTGAGGCGTACCCTGCGTTCTCCAGGGAACAACTTCCGGGACCCTGGCAGTGGCGCGCTGGACAGGCTCCCCGGAAGGTGGGTGAGGATAGTGACCTGTGCTTGCACACAGCCTTTTTGGTGGCGGCAGCAGCAGCCTGAGCGTCCCATGCCCGTCTCTGGGGTCGCGGCTGGAGCCCGTCTCTGGAGCTCCTTTAAGCAGCGCTCTTAATCCCCTCTCCTCGCGCACCAGGAAACAAAGAGGGAAGAAAAAGTCTCTTGCCTCTTCGGCAGTCCAGACTTTTCCCCGGACTCCGTCCTGGCTAGCCGTGGTGCACTAACCTCCTGCAGGCTGTGTTCACGCCGGCAACCCCAGTCCTCTCCCGGCGCTCCGACCGAAGCCCGAGCCTCAACTCCCAGCCCCGCCCGCCCCGGCGGGTGAGCAGACAAGCCTCTCGGGATGGTGAGTGCCAGTCGGCCCTGATCGTCTGTGCGGGAATCTCTCTGCTTTGCCCTCCGCACCCCTGTTGCTGCGCTCTCCTCAGCGGCTCCAAAGCTTCCCCCGTCCGCCACCCGCAGTCTCCGCCCGAGAAGGGGCTTCTAGTGTGTGGAAACTTTCCTCCTTCACAGATCCCTCCCAGGTCCCATCCCTATCCTTTTGTCTCTGTTTATTCTTTTCTCTTTTGCCCTACCCAGGTACGTAGGGCGTTTCTTGCTTTTTGGGAGGTCTGAGGTCTTCTGCCAGTGTTTAGTGGGTGTTCTATAGGAGTTGTTCCACGTGTAGATGTATTTCTGGTGTATCTGTGGGTAGGAAGGTGATCTCTGCGTCTTACTCTTCCGCCATCTTCCCGGAAGCCCCGGGTTGAAATCTTTTAATTAAAATTTGTCACTTATATTTCTTCTTCACTGAATTGTCTGGTTATATCCTTTGTTCATTTTTTTTTATTGCCAGTAAGGTCTTACTCATGGAAATATTGTGGGCCTTCCAGAGACCTGGCATTCCTTTTCAATAGTTAAGACTGATTTGGGAAGTGATGATCATTGTGCAGTTTTAGTGCTTTTCTGAGAAAATTTTAAATTGTGTGTGGGGTAGGGAGGATTGCATCTAAAAGTTATCATTTATGGAAATAGATTATAAAAGAAAATACAGTGTTAGTGTTTCTTTTTCTGTGTTGTTCCAGGTTAACTTTGGGGCAGATACTTGGTGAATCATTGTCTGATAGGAGGGATTGCTTTTGGCAAGCGGACACTGGTTGCAATCCCCATCCAGTTCTGTCACACAGTGGACTGAGTTGGTCCTGAAGATCAGGACTCTAACTGCCTCTAATTGCTATTCCTATCTGTTGTAAAAAAAAGAAAGAAATGTTTCTTCTTTTTTTTTTTGCGGTACGCGGGCCTCTCACTGTTATGGCCTCTCCCGTTGCGGAGCACAGGCTCTAGACGCGCAGGCTCAGCGGCCACGGCTCACGGGCCCAGCAGCTCTGCGGCATGTGGGATCTTCCCGGACTGGGGCACGAACTCTCAACCACTGCGCCACCAGGGAAGCCCTGTTTCTTCTTTTTGATAAAAGCAGAAAAAGTAATAAACAATGTGTCAAAAGAAAAACCACTTCTCTATCAGCCCTAATACCAATAGTCAAACCACATGCAAGGGGGTCAATTCAGAACTGAGAAATGGGTTTTAGTAACTGAAGTTGGATTCTTCAATTTAAGGGCTAAAATGAAATTGGGAGTAATGTCTAACAGAATGTTTTGCTGGGGAAAAATAGAAAGGGAAAGGCGAAGAAAACCACACTGTTTACCAACTACATGCCAGGTACTTTTAATAACATCTCTCTCTAATGCCTATAGTAACCCTATAAAAATAGGTGAGACTACTGTATACAGACATAGAAACTGAGGCTCAGAGAGCTTACAAAATTTGCCCAGACCTATAGTTAGCAAACAGGGATTCAAGGAAAATTTGTGAATTGAAGGTCTTTGGGACAGTCTGTCAACAAGAGTAATAATTTCCTAGCTTCAGTAAATCTTGTAGGAATGTAACTATTTGCAAAGGAATTTAAAAAACACCATCTCTGTCAGCCACCCAGAACTATCATAAGAGACAAAGAAGTCGCAGTTTCATAAATACAGGATTGCAGCTGACAGCAACAAACTATAAATATTTTCCTTGTTCATTAATTTGTTAATAATTGTTACTGCATTAATGACCCTAATCCAAGTTCACCACTTGCTGAGACAGGGTGACATACATAGATAGCAACAGACAGAAAAATATATCATTGCTTTCCAGGGTGAATTCAAGATGAAGAGCACGCTTTTTTGAAATTGTGTAACACATGCAAAATACTATGATGTAGGGCATATTACAAATGCCCTTACAAGGGGCTTAGAATTAAGTGTGGTTCTACTAAAAATAATGACAACTGAATTTAAATGATTGTATTTTCTGTTAAAAAAAATAAAGAATAACTCAATGGATCATATAGGAGCCATTGGAAAAAAGTCCATTTTCCTTAGTAAGGTGTAAAAACTGTGCATTGAAAGGATATTATCAACGGTACTTTAAAACCTCAATAAAAGGAGTGACAAATTTTTCTTGAAATATGCAATGTCCAAAAATATGAAGTTAAAAGTTCTGGAGCCTCTGTTGATTTCTTTGAGGGAGAAAAAAACAGCCAAGAGGAACTCAAACTGCCTTGTCCTTGAGATTTTAACCACGGGCTAAGTGAAGTTTCCAGGGACCCTGGTAGTATAGGAAACACAGGCTGCAAGGTGGTAAAATGCTGCGTACTGCCCTGATGACCTTGTTCATTAGTGGCTACGGGTTCTGAGTTTGGAGTAAAATTCCTGAATATTCCTCTCTGTAGTGGGAAAGTCAGGGAAATGGAGCAGATTGATGAAAAGAGTAACTACTGGAAATATTTGCCTCACTTATCTTACCTTCAGATTGTGTATCGCTGCATTTTCCTTCTTCAGTTCAATTTGAATCCCCAGACATGGGTGAAGCTTCTTGTCAGGTACGATTCAAAAGCACTGGATTGATAGGGAATAGTCTCAGTTGTCAGGGATCTCAAATAGCCTGGAAGGGGGCAAGTAACAGGCCTGCCTCTAAAAGTTTGCAGGCCCAGGGCAATACCACAAACCTAAATATTTCAAATATGGAAGTCAAGCTAATGCCTTTTCAATTAAATATGTTGTATCTTCCAACCTTGAAAAGTATCTTTATAATGATCTGGAAGAGCAGGTACATATTTACAAGTTTGAGATCCGTTAGAGTTACTGCAAGGAACGTGGTGGCTTTCAGAGAGTGTGAAATGGGCCTCCAGTCTATTCAGGGCTCCTTCCTGCCCCATGAGGGGCCTCATGCACTAGCAGACACTCTGGCCTATTCTCACAAGCTCTGTCCACTGCTTTCCTCTGTGTATGCTCCCTCAGGCCTAGGGCCAAGTACATTCCATACTCCTGAGGGAAGGACCAGAACAGGAGGCCAGCACAGGCCTGCCAGTGGGCTCAGGGAACTCTGGGAAAGAAATTCTGGAGTCTTGGGTACCTGGAGTATGGTCTAGAAGGGGAGGCGTAGGTGACAGGTGAGAAGGAGCCCTGGAGGCTCATTCACCTGCCTTGGTGGAGGGGCATGGCCTGAGGAAGGCCAGAGTTGGGCATTCTCAGCATGGGGCCCAGGATAGGGGCACTCTTGCTGGGGTCTGAGGGCAGTATTGACAAGCCAGCTATTAAAAATGGACTAATATCATACAGTTCCTCATTTATCAAAGACTCTGTTTCAGGCTGAGTTTTGTTAGATTAGTATTCCTCAACTTTATACTGACCCTCAAACCCAAGTTTATAAAGATATGCAGCCGCTGACTGGTTTGGTAACTCAGTTTTTGATAAAATAAATGTAACATTCCCAATCATCAGGTGATTTTTTTCTTTAAACTAGAAATTTTAGGATTCCGGGTCATTTTTAGAAACATAACTGTGAGCCTTCTACATGTTTTTCATAGTAACTGGTGTATAAATTTCTCTAAATTTCTTCAAAGATTCTCTTTTTAGACTTATTTCATAGTACAATACTTTCCCCTTTCTGTTTATCATGGCTGTTGATACTTTATGACTTCAGTCTTTATTTAACCAAATCTTTGATCATCGTGTTCGTATTGTTTTCAGGTACGTTAGTCCCCAAATTATATAATCCCTCCATTGCCCTTGTCTTGAATTACCTCTTCTTTCTCTTCATTTTTAAAAAATCTAGTCTTAATTCCCAACACTGACTTTTCTTGTCCTAGTTTCAAACTGCATGTTATATCCTTTTCTCCAATATTACCTTGTAAATCAACCAAAGATTAGCTTGACTTTATTCCTTTTTTCCAGACATAACTTTTTGTATTAACAGTATTAAGGTTCTCTACTTCTAGATATATTCGTCTGTAATTTGAGACATGTTATTCAAAATTTTAAATAGGTTCTTCCAAGTTGTTTATTAGTGTTGATTCCCCACTCTGTAGCTCTGATTTCTAAAAATGGATCTTCTGCAAATTTCATTAATTCTTCGTTTGGCATACTCATGCTCCTTACCAAGTGCATTAAAATGGGAAGGAAATGATTCCTCTGATTTTAAGTGTGATATTGGAGAAGACCCTTATTGCTAATTACAATCTAGTCTCATTAAATTCGAGCCTACCCAGCTCCTCCATCACTCCCTGGTGTAGTCTATAATGAACTCAAGGAAGATAAATTATTGTTGTTCAATGGTATAGAGTTAGTATATGGGATTTTGGTCTTGGTTTGGAAAAGTAAATTAAGGGAACTAAGGCACCAAGTTCAGATTGAGGGTTGGCCCTTAGGTAAAGTAGGTAGAAGAGGTGCAACCTATGAAGTCTTACCTAAGTGTGGCTGCTGACCCCTCCCCTCCCCTACTTAGGAAGTATCAGAGGAAGATTACTAGTCTTAGATCCACATCCACATTTCATTTCTGATCTGTAGAAGTTTCCAGATTGGGACAAATTATCTAACCTCTTTGGGTCTCAATATCGATAGATTATAAAATAGAAATTAGATTATCTTGAAGGTCACTTTTAACTTTTATAGTCTATTCCTCAGCTGTTCTACCAGGTCTGAATTTGTTCCCCATTAATTACTAATGAGTTGCTGATAAGTTGGTCCACAAAGATTGGAGCATTATCTTTCTACTTCCACAGTTAAAATGCACAGAGCATTCTAACTGAAGTTCGATCTTGGTTAAAATTTGAATTTCCATCTGTGGTTGGTTGAATCCGCGGATGCTGAACCTGTGGCTGCAGAGGGTCGGCTGTACGCGGGGACACTTTATATAAGAGATTTGGGCATCCGCAGACTTTGCTATCCGCGCTGGTCCAGGAACCAATCCCCTGTGGATACCGAGAGGCGACTGTATTTTCAGTTTAATGATTTGAGTCACTGGAAGCAGAGAGCTGAGAACCCAGCAGCTTGAGAGCCTCGAATCAGAGATAGTGGGCAAAGGGAGTAAAGATGAGAATGTCAGAGGAAAATGAGGAGCCACCAAAGACATCTTGGCTAGGGACCTTCCTGGTGCAAGTGATCTGCCAGTCTTTGGCAAGCTGTGAGTTTCCTAAATCAATACAACTGTGATAATATTATTCATTTTTGTCTTTCAATATGGTAGCAAATGGAATTTAAAAGTACTAGAGTAGGGCTTCCCTGGTGGCGCAGTGGTTGAGAGTCCACCTGCCGATGCAGGGGACACGGGTTCGTGCCCCGGTTCGGGAAGATCCCACATGCCGCGGAGCGCCTGGGCCCGTGAATCATGGCCGCTGAGCCTATGCGTCCAGAGCCTGTGCTCCGCAACGGAAGAGGACACAACAGTGAGAGGTCCGTGTACCACAAAAAAATAAAAAAATAAAAAATAAAAGTACTAGAGTATTTTTCTCTTCAGTCTGCTTTGCTCCGTCCAATAAAAGCTGTCTACGACTAATCCTATACTGCCAAACTAAGATACCCAGAATGCTTCTTCCCACGCTCTCTCTCAGCAGAAAACCGTATCCATCATTAATGCTCAACTCCAAGGCTAATTTCTTCAAGTCTTTGCTCAAATGTCACCAGGCAGAGTTACCCTCCTCTTCCTCCACATGCTGACAGCATGTTACTACCATTTCTCAGGGTTTTCTTTCATTCTGCTCCACATTAGCTGGTGCAGTTGGGGTACCTGTCTCACTCTTGCCTTCCCCACCCCTGCCTGCCATCTATGTGAACACCTTGAGAAGGGCAGCAACCCCTGTCTTCTCTCTCTGATTCTTTCCAATCAGTGCTCTCCTCCCCGCCAGGCTCACCTTTTGATTCTCTAGAGACTCATTGAGAAAGCCAAAAATGAACCGTGAATTTTCTCTTTTCCTCTACATTCTTGCTATTACAATACAATCTCACCTTCGGGCAATGTAAATAGTTCTAACTAATTAAGGGAAAGTTGGGAAGTGAAGGAAAGTAAGAACTGTACAAAGAGGAATATTTCTCCATCTTATCTTGCTACATTTCTGTGACAAAATTGGGCTCCTAGCCTCTTATTGTTTTGGTTTTTTGGGTTTTTTTTTTTTTTTGGTAGTTTTGGTAGGAGGCATCTTAACCAGGGATTTACGTGAAATTGTCAAGTAGTTTTTAAAATCTACATACCTTGGCCCAATGCTGGAGATTCTGACTCAGGAGATCAGGGCTAGTTCTGACCTACGTCAACATATTGAAAGCTCCCCATGGAGCTGATGCACAGCACAATATTAGCTGAGAACTTCTTATAACTCAAAGCTAAGGGCTCTGGAGCCACAGGCGTGAGTGTGACCTTGGACGAGTTATTTATCTTCTCTGAAGATTATATATATATGTATATATATGTATATAAAATTTGATATTTATACTCATTTTCATATATTTGATATTTATATTGATATATATCAAAATTGATATTTGGTGTATGCATATATCAGTTTATATTTTTTAAAATTGTGCTAGAATTTTCATCTGAGAGGATTAGAATAGATGAAAATAACAGTTTGTTTCAGAAGACATATTCCAGTTTGTTCTTAAAGCAAACATTTGAAAACAAGAGCTAGAGTTTTGTTGTTATCATTGTTGTTTCCAGTTTTATTGAGATTTTATGGTCATACAACTAGATTTTATTTATAAACAAAATTTGATTTGGCCTGATATACAACACCAATAATCAGTTTTGGATTTAATGAAGTAACGTGGTTTGTTCAGGTTTACCTCCCTGGCAATCACTGTTTTACATCATATCTACCTAGAGTTAACCCACCAGCACCAATATACTTGGCAATAAGTTGGGTTTTTTTTTTTTCCCCTGGAGGATTGCTTGTAAGAACTCTCATTCTGTAATATTTGTGACTTTGAAAGGATGTGTACAGGTTGATGGTTCTTTGCAAGGGATAATACTTCTCTTTCTGAATCCACTTCCATTTACTTTCTCAAGTGTTTCACACTTCCCAGGAATACTCTTTTTAGCATGTGTGTGTATGTTTGTGTGTGTGTGTGTGTGTGTGTGTGTGTGTATAACAAGAGATCTCTTCTGGCAATTGTGTTAATAGTTAATCTTCTGATTCCCCGATTTGAACATGTTATTTTTTTAAATTATTTTTCCATCTCTTTATAAGCTTTCCTCTTCTGACCTAGAGTACTCCTGCCTGATGCTCTTTCTATCTAAGTTGTTCCTATTCTTCAGGTCCCATTTTTGATAAAATCTTCCCTGATCCATTCTGCTCCAGGAAGCCTTTCTTTAATTTTGTCTATGAGTTATTTTCCCTACTGGGCCTTTAACACTTATGCTGTGTCATAGTTTAATATATTGCTTCATTGCTTTGGGAATAATTTAGGAATTCTTCCTAATTCTTTTAAGCATTATACTAATGGGGTCCCTCTGGAATATTTCTGCGTCTCTTCCTCAGTGCCAGTCAGTGCCTTGCAAATAGCATGTGATATTATCTTCTGAGGAATGCTGATGAAGGAGTATTTTTCTTCTATGTAGTAAATAATCATACAAGGTAATATTCAAGAAAATAGAGAGTTATTTATTTAGGCAGAAACAAAGGATCCCTTCCTCCTAGTGTTGACTCTTTTGGCCTAACATTCTGCTACCAGTGAGAAGTACCACACAAGCCTGATCATGGGAAAAGTCAAGATTATCTACCCTTGACATTAGGATTAACTTGGCTCACCTCACTTAGTCAGAAATAAGAGACCCACGTTGTGTCTTCTTTCCTTTCCTGTAAAAAAAAAAAAAAAAAAAAAAGACTTTCAGGTCTAGTTCCCAGCCTGTTATTTCAATCGGAGTTCAATAACACTGCCCTTCCTAAATGCCAAACACCTAGGTCCTTCTTTTGTCCTGGTTTGGTCACTGCTCCCTCTGTCCGAAGCTGAGGCTTCCCCATACATTCCTAGAAGTGTATTTCTTATCTACTTCCTTTCCCAAGGCCTCTGGCAGCTTTGCACAGTGGCCAGAGCTTCTCTTGCAGTTCCTGATATTGTTTCTTTTTCCTTTTCAGAAGGCAGGGGAAAGCAAGGGATCTGTTATTTAAAGGTTCACAGTTGCTGCGTTTGGGGGTGTGGGTAGCAAGGACTCACTAGCAAGTGAGAGTCTTTCTCACTGAAACTCTGTTCAAGGCCTTATCTGCTTATAGAGACAAAGCCATTGTTCTCCTCAGCACTGTAACCTTAGCACCCATCCTTTTGCATACCATGCAGTTGGCAACTGACAGGTAGTACTTGTTGAATAAACCCAGGAGCTCAGATGCTATCTCTTCCAAGAAGGCTTCCTTGGTCTACCGAGTAGGACTGATCAGTTCCTCCTCTGTGCCCATGGCACCATGCACCCTCCTCCTGTTATTGGATTTATCTTAGTGAGTGGTACTGATTTGTATACCATAGATTTGTCTTTCTCCGTGATTCCTTGACAGCAAGGCCTGACTTTGTATTTTAGTATCTCCAATACAAAGTAGGCACAATGCTTAAAGAAACAGCCCTATGAAACTACGGTGTATCTTCTGTAGAGGTATCACTAGAAACCTTATTGATTACATTTCACAGCATCCTTTTTCTTTTTCTTTTAATTGAAGTATAGTTGATTTACAATGTTGTGTTAGTTTCTGGTGTACAGCAAAGTGATTCAGATATATATTCTTTTTTATATCCTTTTCCTTTATGGTTTATTACAGGATATTGAATATAGTTCCCTGTGCTATACAGTAGGCCCTAGTTGTTTATCTATTTTATATATAGTAGTTCATATTTGTTAATCCCAAACTTCTAATTTAGCCCCTCCCCACCCTCTTTCCCCTGTGGTAACCAAAAGTTTGTCTTCTATGTCTGTGAGTCTGTTTCTGTTTTGTAAATAAGTTCATTTGTGTCATATATTAGATTCCACACATAAGTGATATATATATGTGTGTGTATAATAATATGGTATATTTGTCTTTCTCTTTCTGATTTATTTCACTCAGTATGATAATCTCTAGGTCCATCCATATTGCTACAAATGGCATTGTTTCATTCTTTTTTATGGCTGAGTAATATTCCATTGTATATGTGTACTACATCTTCTTTAACCATTCATCTTTCGATGGACATCTAGGTTGCTTCCATGTCCTGGCTGTTGTAAATAGTGCTGCTATGAACATTGGGGTGCATGTATATTTTCAAACTATAGTTTTATCCAGATACATGTCCAGGAGTTGTATTCACAGCATCCTTTTTAGAAGATTTATCCAGAAATATCTCTCTGTAATTCTATCCAGAATACATGTGTTTCTCTTAGGCAAGATATTTGTTTTCATTCCTTGAACACTGTATTTTGTGTCTTTGCAATTATATTTGGACTCATCCAATGGCGAATGCTTTTGTATTAGCCTTACTTCCAGGTCTAACTCAGGTACCTACCATTAGTTTTCCTTTGTATTTTCCACCTCCTTCTGATATATGCTATTTTGTTGTATTTATGTAGCATATAACCTTCCTTATATATATTCTAAAATCCTTCTTTCAGAATAGGTGGAGTAAAAGTAATCACCTATAAAATATGTGTCAATTAAATTTACTCGTTCATTCAACAAAATGGAGCTAGGAACCACTGATAAATCAGAACCAAATATAATACACTGCCCTAAATTCTTCTGACTTCAGAAAGTTAAAATCAGTGAAATTTGGGATAGATTGAATATGAGAGTGAGGGATTAGGAGGTGTCAAAATTCATGCAAGGGGGGCTTCCCTGGTGGTGCAGTGGTTGAGAGTCCGCCTGCCGATGCAGGGGACACGGGTTCGTGTCCCGATCCGGGAAGATCCCACGTGCCGCGGAGCGGCTGGGCCCGTGAGCCATGGCCGCTGAGCCTGTGCGTCCAGAGCCTGTGCTCCACAACGGGAGAGACCACAACAGTGAGAGGCCTGCGTACCGCAAAAAAAAAAAAAAAAATTCATGCAAGTATTTGAATGGTGCCATTCACTGAATTAGGGGAGTGAGGAAGGCGGCCAGATTTGAGAAGGCTTTGTCAAAAGAATTGTAATGTGAATAATAATTATTATAACTAACAGCCGTATAGTCCTGTGTGGTTCACAAAGCGTTCTAAGACAAGAAATAGTTACAAGAATAAGCCATTGTATAGTGATCTAAAGCTCATTAAGATTATTAAGTTTGTTTCTTACAAGCCTATGATTTGACAAGGACCGATGTAATGTCTTTCACATTTTGCAGATGAGGAACCTAAGTTTCGGAGGAGCTAAACAATTAGACGGAAATGTTGGAAGGAGGTCTTAGGGGATATGATTTGCTGTCCCATGGTCTACCCCTCATTTTTCTGCTTCTTCTAGAATTGGAAACACATCATAGCTAGAGTGAGGAGTGCAGGGGTAATATAGCTCTCAGGCTTTGTAAAAGAAGAAAACTCATAAAGCAAGCATTATTACTAAAAGTTATCCTCGTTACTTAAAATTTTATGACCCAATGGTGATTTCCTGTGAACTGCCTGCAACAGTGAGCTGTTCAGTGTGACTGTTCCTCAGTCTCCTGGGTAGGAGCTCCATTCAGTAGAAGTGTGACACACCTGAACGCTTAACTGCATCCTTAATTCTAAAGGCATCTTAAACAAAAGTAATAAAATGATATTTCTGACACAAGTTTCCTGCTTTTGAATAAATTATGAGCAGGCTGTGATAAGCATTAAATACTGATTGATTAAATGTAGGTTTCATAGAGAAAACTAATTGATGGCCAAGCCTTGGAAATATTGTCAAACTTCTGCTCAGAGACGTTTGTGCACACCATGGGCAAATTATAACTGCTAGTGAGCATGTGTTTGATACAAAGGGATAACTTTCCAGTTTGATCTTGGTACCTCTATAGTAGACGGCCAGAAAAGAAATTGAACCCAGGGGAAAGAGGGGGAAGTCAAACACTGCGACATGATTATACTTTCATTGTATGGCCTATTGGGAAGGACATTTCCTGATTTCTCTATGTTATCCATATTGCCAGATCAAATACTGAGCACAAATCCTCATTTGTCAAAAACCCCAAGTTCACACACCTTCTGATATAAGATTATGATTATTGTAAGATGGCCACCACAATCAAAGTGTCCCTGTATTGTTTTCTATGTGCTCTTTTTAGATAGATTTTGAACTCCAGATTTGAGAAACTGATGATTAAGAGACATTTGCATGTGCTAATTCTTGTCCCTGAATCAAAAAAGACCATGGAGGCATCAGATAAAATATGATGCTGACTTGGTTTTCAGACAGATTTTCTGGAAATGTGTGACCTCCACCAATCTTAAAAAAATTAATTAAAGTACAGTACATTTCTGGATGCTTGGGCCAGCCTCCCATAGTCAGTTTTGTATTTTTCTTACCACGCAGAGACTGAAGCATTTGGCATACGTGGGATCCTAGTATTTTAGAGCTGGAAGGGAAGTTCTCCCACCCTGGTTTTATCTGTAGGCTGGATAAAGGTTTGGGATTTAGCAATAGGCTTTGCTAGCTCAGCTTGTGAAAATCACATTCTTTATCAACTCCCCAGATGGTTTAGATCATTAAAAACACAACAAAACAAAACAAAAGCTCTTCAGAGTGTACACTGTGAAGATATTCTCTAATTTCCAAGAAAAATAAATATATGTCGAATTTCTCACAGATTTCTCACACTTTCTCAGTATCCAGCCTAAATCGCTGTGCTGAATGGAGAACATAAAGCCATCGTTTTTGAAACTGCAAAGCTTTGTGCTGAATACTTAACTTCCAGCAGCCCCTTTGCCTTTGCAGCTTGTCCGTCGGCCCCCAACTCTAAGTCAGTATTTATCTATTGGGGCTTAGCTTAAACTGAGACGTAGATGTCTTTATTCAATGAATTTGGGGCAACTGGCTCTCAATAAGCAACAAAAACAAAAAGGCTGTTTCAAATCAAAGAAACCTCAAGAAACTCTCCCACCATCTGCTGAGGAGAGAGAAATGAGCCTGTGGGCCGAGAGCTTTGATTGAATAGAAGAAATAGTATTGTCATCTAAATTTTCTGCAAGACTCTTTGGATCAAAATATTATAATCACAGCAAATAGATGCAGCAAATAGATGCGGCCACACTTAATGGATACTCAAAGGGCCAGACCACTGCTTGACTGGGATCGTTTACTGTCATTTGCAAGGAAAATTGGGGGGCTGAGGGGATCCGGGTTGGAGGGAGAAAGGGAGACCTGACGTTCAGCTGGCATGCACCAGTGTATAAATGGCTGGCATTTGCAGAGCTGCATTGCAGGGGAGCTTTTAGCATTTCGCCACTGCCAGCTGATGTCTCTGTGAACATCAGTGCCAAGAAGCCAAAACTGAAAGCAGGTGCAGGGGCAGAGGAACTGAATGTTGGGGGGCGGGGGGAGGGGGGAATTCAGCAACAGAACTTCTGTTGTTAAAAATTGGTTGCCTTCATTAAAACCTAAACAATGCCTCACTTTAACTCTGCATAACATTTTTAGCCAGCTAGAGTCCTGCACACACACTTAAGGCAAGCCTCTTACATTTATGCACTGGGCGAAGAGACTGTTTTGTCTCTCTCCCTCCAAAGCTGCGGATTGTCTGCAAGACTGCTGAACTCTGATTAGAGCGGCTTTCCTTCCGAAGCCGGGAGCATCTGCTTCTGAAAGTGCCCTTTACCTCCCCTCCATCCCAGAGTGCCCCCTCTTCAGAAAGTCCCACTTCTACACAACCAGGGCCTGGGAACAGGGAATATTCCGGAACTCGGCATGTCTTCACAGAGCCCTGTCGCCAGTTCAGCTCTCTGAAATGCTGCTTTCCTATGAGAAAACAGACGGGACTCAGGGCCGCCTGCAATTTACATTTCCCTCAAAAGCTCTGTGTTCCTGCAACATTGTTCTCCAAGCCCACTGCAAAAGACAGCAGGAAAAGAAATGATAGGGATAAGCTGGAAAAAAAAAAAAGGAATAAAGGTAAGTGTTCAGGACCAACTGAGGAAAAGAACTAAGGCTTGCCACTTAGCAGTGTACCCTTAGAACTAAGGGCACACTACAAATCGAGAATAAAACAGAAAAATGCCTGCTGCCTGCTCTGCTGGCCTGCCTGGCTGAGCCATTCCCAGCAGAGACTTGGTCACTGCAGAATGTGAAAGTCATCTTTGAAGGAGATGGCACAAAACTACAGATCGCATGCAGCCTTCTCACAACTGGGATGGAGAGAGAGCAAACCGCAACAAGAGGAAGCTGCAGGCAATCTGCGCTTGGTGGAAAATACTGGAGTTTTTTTCCTAATGGACATTAGTGCAATAAGGGAAATAGAAATATGTTTGCTTGCTTTTACAGGCTTTTAGAAAAAACAGACAGCAAAGTTCATTCTACAAGTCAGATGTTCTGCACAAACTAGAAAAAGCTCCATCTATTAAAACTATGATGCCACAGCTTTGGGGTCAGCAATTTTAATTATAATTTAAGATGAATAAATATAGTGACTCTTGGGGAATGGTAGTGAGAATTAGGTTTGTTCTATGACCTCACGCTTGGGGATCGTTTATAGTCAATCTCTTTTGCTTCTACCACCAAGTGCTACTGTCTTGTCCACATGTAGGTTTGGTTATTAAAAGCTTTTAAAACCCAGAAAAAAGTTTAACAAGTTAAACCAGAAACATAAACGAGGTCACATGCCGCAAGAGTCAGCGGATGAAAAGGAACTTAGTTCATAAAGCAAGTAGAGTCTGGGTTTTAGTTGGAATGAAATATACTGAGTTGAGACAATAGGAGACTGCAAAGCTGAGAAGTCTGAGAGAATGAAATGCTCTAACAGAAAAAAAACAAAAAATTGGCCAAGGCTAGGAAGAGGCATTCCAAAAAAAGAAACAGAGATAGCTAATAACATAAAACAAGGTTCAAGCTCCGACTAAAAAAAGCAACATTTGAAAGAAAAAGCCTTGTTCAACTTCAAAATGTGCAGATTAAAAAATGTACTCAATACTATTGAGAATTTGAGCAAAATAAGCTCAAATCTTGAAAGGAAATTGAAAAAATGTGTATCAAAAACTTTAAACTTTTTCACTGATAGGAATTTGTCTCGCTCAAGTATTAGGAGATATATTTATGTACCAAAGAGTTCATTGTGGTAATTTTTAAATATTTAAAATATAGAAATATGCTAATTGTAAAAATGTAAGAGATTGGCTAAGAAAATTTGGTATATCCATAAATCATGTTTTAGAAAAATACTCTGACATGGGAATCTTCTTGCAAATATATTTGCTTAGGGAAAAAACAGTTGTAAAATAGTTTATCCAGGATGATCTTAATTCTGTGTGAAGCATCTACTTGGAAATGTTATAAGTAGTTATTCTGAGTTCCAAGATTATAGGCGACTTTTCTTCTTAATTTTCTTCCCATATTTTTTCTTTCAAATTTTTCAAAGTAAAAATTTATATATTTTGAATTTTTTTTATTGAAGAGTGCTCTGTATATGGAAAAGTACACAAATAAGAATACAGCTTAATGAATTCTAAGAAATTGAAGACAGCCTTGTAACCAGCACCCTCATCAGAAAACAGAAGATTCCTAGTTCCTGGAATTTTCCTCTTGCCCCTTCCTGTTCTCTACCACTCCCACAAGGTAAACTCTATCCCCACGTGTAACACCATAGATGAGTTTGTCTTTTGTGTACTTTAAATAAAGGAAGCTTGCAGTATAGGATCTTTTGTGTCCAGCTTCTTTCATTCAACACTGAAATATATCTTGTTTTAAGCCAGGAGGAACTAATGGGAAGTTTAGACCATTCATGCACGGCAGTTGGTTTTATCAGGGCTTCTTAGGAGGGTTCCAGGCCCCATTCCTATCCACCTCCCTAGTGTGTGCTCTGAAACCAGTATTGGGCCTAAATCTATTGAGATCTCTCAGTTGCAAGTGTTTTTTCCTTTTCTGAACTTTTATATTATGTGCATCTTCTATTGGGAAATTAATCAGTTATTATTTACTGTTACACCAAACTTTTAATCATTTCCTCTATGTTTAATTCATCATGTCTTATTCATATATAACTACTAGTTGTTGGATGCATAACACATGCCAGATACACTATGTCTGTAAGATAATACTATCCCCATTTTACAGAGAGGGTAAGTGATTTCCCCTAGGTCATAAATCTAGAAGGTGACAAAATACCCGTCTCTGCCAACATCCTTGGATGCTCTATTGAATGGTCTCTCTACTGTACTACATTCTCCCCTTTGCTCATATTTTATATCCTCACTGGATTTCAAGGTCCTGGAGAATAAAAACTATATTTCCCTTTTCTTGGATTTCCCCTCCTAGCACGGTGCTTGATAGTGTTTGCTTACTGAGCATGAGAGAGATGATTTTTATTTGATTTTTCTAGTAGCACAGCACTCTTTATAAATCTTTTTCTTTGATTAAACTGTATCATAATGCTCTATAGTATTGTCCACCAGCAAGGCCTGGGATTCTGATTCCAGTCATTCTGTGGAGAAAATGGGTTTTATAACTGGTGTGGCCAAAAAATCAAAGTAGCAAAGTGGATAAGGTGAACTGGGGGCAACAGTGTAACTAGTGTATCTGAAGTAAAGAATGTATCATCTTCTAAACATCATCCTCCTTCATATGAAAAAAAATATTTTATTAATAATTATGTTATAAAATGAATTAATGATCAGAACATACCTGTAGAAAAAAAAAATAAAATAAACAAAATATTTCAGTACAAAATAAGAATAAGTAGTGATTTAAATCTTTTCTATAACATTAACAAATTTTTTAGAAGAAAAGATAAAAATTTATACCTATGTGTTGGTCTGATGTAGGAATGAATAATAATATTACAGGTTTTTCTCATGCTTTAAATTGTGCAAATTCATTGATGACATTGTCAAAATTGATCTTCACGTTTATGTTCAATATACAGAACAGGAAATTTTGTCAGTCTATTTTTGTGCATAGTTGATCAAAGAACACTTTTTATTACATTTTAATTTCAACAAGTTTCTTTCAGATTAGCATGAAGTAACACCTACAGTTCCAGATATTACAGTACTGTTCACGTCTTTGGGATCAATTCTAGCAACTTTCAAATATGTCAAATAATTTTAAATACACATTCTTATCCCTCTGTTTAAAATTTTTCCTACTAGTATTAAAGGAACTTAAGTTTTGTAACTTCATGTTTAGAGTCACTGGGTTTTCATTCTCTAGTTCACATTTTTTTTTTTTAATGCAGGAAAACATGGTATCATAGGGGTTGGAGAAATGAACTCTGTGAAAGCGAACTCTAATGATTCCAAACTATTAACAAACTTGAGTCACATGGCGCCATGACCCCACTGCATAACTGGGACTCTTGAATTAATTTCCGTGTAGAATACAGTATTTACAAAGGAATAATTTATGAATATGTGCTAATTTAAACCTTACCTCAGAATATGACTGTATATGGGTCTTTAAAAAGGTAATTAAATTAAAATGAGGTTTTTAGGGTAGACCCTAATCCAATACGACTGGTGCTGTTACAAGAAGAGGAGGTTAGGACACAGACAGACCCAGAAGGAAGATCACATGAACACGTGTATGTTTGAATGTACGGTTACAGGCATAGGAAAAGACTGGATAAATGCTCACCAAACTCTATTGGGCAGTCATCACTAGCAAGAAGAGAATGGTGATTTCCATATTACACTTATGCCATTTTATACTGTTGGGATGATTTTTTGACATGCATGCATTACTTATACAATTTCAAAAGATAATAAATAAAAATGAGATCAATCAGTGAGAGTTTTTATATAATATAATATGAGCTACTATTAAAATCAGAGTAGCAAGACCTGAATATACAGGTTATAAGAGAATCCTGTATGTATTTACAGGGAAGAGCTAGAAACACTGTGTGGACATTGTACAGAGGCAAATTTTGGGATCAGCAGGAAAGATAAGTTCTTTGCCATCTAATGATTAAATAGCCTAGCAGCATTGTTTATATTGCCAAAAAACAAAAAAATGTTAAAATCAACCTAAGTATCTTTAACAGAAAACTGAATAAATGAAGTGGCGTGTATCCATATAATGGAATAAAATACAGCTGTGATAATGAGTGACCCAGAGCTAGCTTTATCAACATTCATAAGTCTCATAAATATATTGCTGAGCCATAAGAGCAGGTTGCAAAAGAATACACACAATACGATAACATTGATAGGAAGTTAGGAAATGTGTCACCCAATACTCTGCATTGTTTATGGATAGGTATTTATACAACAAAATTATTAAGCAATGCATAGGAATGGTGAGTACCGAATTTAGGATAGAGGGTAGCCTTCAGGAAAAAGGAGAAGTGGGATTAGAGAAGGATACCTGGGAACTTGAATTATATCAGTTATGCTTTGTCTCATGCTCGTTGGTGGGTACGTGATAATCGCACAACTTTTATACCTTTATGTGTGAAATGTGTTATAATAATAATCATAATGATATCAATAATAATAACTTACTTAGCACTTACTGTGGGTCAGCCACTATGCTAAGGATTTAGTATGTATTAACTTGTTTCTTCCTCACAAAAGCCTTGTCAGACAAGCACTGTTATTAACCTAGTTTTACAAATAAGTAAACCAAACACAAGGAAGTTAGGTAACAAGTCTAAGATCACATCTAATTAGTAAGGAGCAGTGCTGAGATTTGAAGCCAGGCAATAGTCTGTGGTGTACTATTCTCTTAAAAATGGAAAGGGTTGTCTTGTGAGGTAATGTCTTTCTCTTTTTTTTTTTATAATGTAACGAGTCACCTGGTGAAGTAAATGTAAATAGACGGCCAAGTCCAGGATTGCTATGGGTGGCATTACATTGCGATTTGTGGGAGGGTAGACTGTATAAATTGCATTTTCCTTCCAATCCCAAGTCTAAATTTTTAATGTCAGGAAGAGTTTGTTTGGGGGCAAAAGATGAGGAGTTCTACTTTAGGCATGTGGAGTTTGAGGTAAAAATGTGGCTAGTAAATAGTTACTAGGATTCAGGATTCCTAGTATGACAGGATTCAGTTTATGTTACAGTTTATATTACAGCCAGGAATTTGTTAACAGAATAGTCCAAATATAGAAATGGATGTGATTACCCAAGAAATATGAAGAAAGGAAAAAATGAAAGGTCCACACCTGCTGGGAGAAGGAACAAGAAACTTGCTATCTGTCTATTGCTCACTCTACACACATGTGCACACACATACACATACAAACCACATACCACATGCACACATGCTCACATCCATGCATGAATTTTGTTCCTTATAAACAGTTCTCTTTCTTCTTTTCATGTGTGGAAGCAATTCCCAAATATGTGTCAAGAGATGAAGAAATGACCCCTTTGAGACAGGTGTTACATGCATTGTTTCCAATCCAGCATGCCTATCTACACCCTTCATTTCATCTGCATTAAAATCTGAAGAATTAAAACGCACATACACACACACACACACACACACACACACACCTCTACACTTTTCTTTGTAATTCCATCTGTACTCTTAAAGAAATAAGTCTGTCCCAATAGTAAATACTCCCCATTTCAGCCTCTGTATTTGTCAGTTAAGAGAAAGCTTAATCAACACCATAATAATTTTTAGAATTCAAAGTCCCTTGAGCAGTTTATAAAACTTTGCTATTTGTATTAAACTTTAAATTGATTTAATTTTACGTAGTGAAGCTAATGTTAAGGAAATAGAGCAATACGTCTTTCAGAATGCTCACTTTTATAAATTCACAGATCAGCATGCTAAATGCAAAGATGATTTTTTTTCCTCTGAACTTGAGCTGGTCTTATCAGCCCATGGGTATTTTTCAACAAATGGATTGTAAAAATTATCCTAAAGTATGAATATTACTGGAAATGTTACATTGATCAGATCTTAGTGGGATTTTAGTTCCTATTTAGTAAGGAAGCAGCTGTTCCATCTTCTCTGGGGTATTGCAAAAGAGGGGTGATTTCGAAGGGAAGCAGATGAGAAAGAACGTGAGAGAGAGAGGGAAAGCTAATATTAATGGACTCTACCACTATTCTGCACTTATACCTGCCTACACATGTTTAATACTCTTGGCAATTCTCCTGTTAGTTATTATTATCCCATTTTTTAGATTGTGTAACTGAGTTTCAGAGGTGTTGAGTATCAGTCATACAGGCTGCAAACTCAGATTTTTCATTACTCCGAAGCCCATACTCTTTCATTTACATCACTATGTACACATAAAGAATATGGTAATTGGGCTTCCCTGGTGGCACAGTGGTTGAGAGTCCACCTGCCGATGCAGGGGACACGAGTTCGTGCCCCGGTCCGGGAAGATCCCACATGCTGCGGAGCGGCTGGGCCCGTGAGCCATGGCCCCTGAGCCTGCACGTCCGGAGCCTGTGCTCTGCAACGGGAGAGGCCACAACAGTGAGAGGCCCGTGTACCGCAAAAAAAAAAAAAAAAAGAATATGGTAATGTGTTTATCCAGCAAAAGATTCATCTATTCCCCCACCTTTTACTTAATATCTTCAATCAAATTGAAACTACTCTCTAGTTGTCAGTAGATTTGTTAATACCTTGTTTATACCTGATAGGAAATAAGACAATTTTGGTCGCAGCTTCTACCATTACTCTTTTCATATGTTTCCTTTACTTAATGCTTAACATAATACTTGGAATTGTCATACTGTACATTTCTAAAACGTAAATTTATTTTATTATTTGGTAAATATGATTCTAATTTGGTTTTACATAGGCTTTTTTATTTGCCAAATGTAATTCCACTCTGTTATACTTTTAACTGATTATTGGTTTGTAAGAAGCATATGAAAAGCCATATTCTTAGTGGTGGACTTCTTTATATTTTTTGAAGTATAGTTGATTTACAATATTGTATTAGTTTCAGGTATACGGCATAGTGATTCAGATTATATTCCATTACAAGTTATTATAAGGTAATGGGTATAATTCTCTGTGCTATACAGTATATCCTTGTTGCTTATCTGTTTTACACATAGTAGTTCATATCTGTGAATCCCATACCCCTAATTTGCCCCTCCCCCTTTCCTTCTCCCCTTTGGTAACCACAAGTTTGTTTTCTATATCCATGAGTCCATTTATTTTGCATATACGTTCATTTGTATTTTTTTTTAATTTATTTACTTTATTATTTTTGCTGCATTGGGTCTTCGTTGCTGCGTGCCGGCTTTTTCTAGTTGTGGCGAGCGGGGGCTACTCTTTGTTGGGGTGCACAGGCTTCTCATTGTGGTGGTTTCTCTTCTGGCGGAGCACAGGCTCTAGGCACGTGGGCTCAGTAGTTGTGGCTCGCGGGCTCTAGAGCGCAGGCTCAGTAGTTGTGGCGCATGGGCTTAGTTGCTCCACGGCGTGTGGGATCTTCCTGGACCAGGGCTCAAACCTGTGTCCCCTGCACTGGCAGGAGGATTCTTAACCACTGTGCTACAAGGGAAGCCCTATTTTTTAATAATGTATAACCACATATAAGTGATATCATATAGTATTTGTCTTTCTCTGACTTATTTCACTAAGTGTAATCTCTGAGTCCACCCATGTTGCTGCAAATGGCAATATTTCATTCTTTTTATGTCTAATATTCCATTATGTGTATATACCACATCTTAATCCAATCATCCATTGATGGGCCATTGGGCTGCTTTTATGTCTTGGCTATGATAAGTGGTGCCGCTGTTAACATTGGGGTGCATATATCTTTTCAAATTAGCGCTTCCTTTTTTTCTGGTATACGCCCAGGAGTGGAATTGCTGGATCATATGGTAGTTCTATTTTTAGTTTTTAAAGGATCCTCCATAGTATTTTCCATAGTGGCTGCACCAATTTACATTCCCAGGAACAGTGTACTAGGGTTCCATTTTCTCCACACCCTCTTCTACATTTGTTATTTGTAAACTTTTTGAGTGGTTGAGTTTCCTTATTTTTAAATGAGAACTCTGACGATCAATTAGGAACTAGTTCTTATTTCCTGCTATTACTCCTGCATCTCAGGCAGTGCCCAGCACAGAGTAGGTAATCAATAAATCATCATTCCCACCACCACTCAGCACACTCTTCTTACTCTTGTTTTTTCCACTTGTAACCACATGAAATAACATGAGTTTGAAAACACACAAAAGATCTAATTAACTTTGTTAGCTAATATTTGCTGTGTTGAGCCTTCAATGTATATTATTATATATTTTATGTAATATATAAAAATATAAATATGTGTAATATAAATATTATATATAAATATTTATATATAATATAAATATGTATTTTATATTATATATAATATAATAAACATTTTTCACATTTCCAAGAGGTTAGTACTATTATTATGATCATTTATTATTATTTGTCATTTAACAGAACCAAAGCTTGAGAGGGTTAGCGAGAATTTTTGATTTGAACTCACACCTAGACTTCTCAGACTCATGAGCCCTTGTACATATCCACAACAATAAACTGTTCCTTCTAAGAGAGGTAGGTAACTGATATGTTGATGATGCCACCAGTGCTAAGTAGAACAATCAAATAACAAATTGAGTAGCAAAACAAAGGTAAGGGAAACAAAGAATTTCCTGCAGACAAATCCCCATAAGAATACATACTGGACCCCTAGTTCTCCTTAGTATCTTTTGTTCCCTAGCATCTAATTTGGTAGAAGGATGAGAAGGGCAGCAGAGAAGGTTGGGATGGGGCTGGAGGACCCCACAAACTCTTGTCACTGCAGCCATGAACCTGGTTATCCACCAGTCTCTCTTCATCAAAATAATGGTGCTGTTACTTCACTGTTGCCTTAGCAACCTTTCCTCACTACAGTTGGTACCACTCACATGGTGTCCTTGGTCCCAAGCAGTAATAATACCTCTGCCATATTGTTGCTGATATTACTGCCGGCTTTTGGCCTGGCCCTTTAACTTCTGTGTCACTAACTTGACATTCATTCAATGAATATAATCAGTGCTAGGCATTCTTCCATTAGAACCATCTCTGGCTATAGTGCCAGATAGACATATATACCTCCTTCACTAAATGGGACCAAACTACTTCACACCAAAATTATGAATTTCTGCTCTGAGATGGATATCCCTTCAGTACTGTGTGCCAGGTTGAACTGAGGACAATTCACCATTTTTCCTTTATTCCAAGAGCAAGGGAAGTCTGCTTCCCCAGGGTGCAGGAGCTATGTCTTCTTCCCATGTGTGATCTCTAAGGGCCATTTCCATTTCAGTGCTGGGTTTCTTCTAGAAAGATCCTATTCACTCAGGGGACTTGTCATCCTTTGTGCAAAACCCTAACTTTACCTGTTAACTAGAAATATTAAAGTTGAGCCAAGTACAATGGTAGACAGAGGAGGAAGATGTTGTTTTCCTCCATCTTCTTTTCCTTGCCCTCTATCCAGCTCACCGCTATAGAGCTAGCTCTGGACCAGACATGAACTGACACTGGAGCAAAGGACAGAATAAGTGGGAATGACACAAGGCAGCACAGAGCTGGCAGAAGTGAGTGCAAAAGAATCAGCAAACAATTACAAAAGAGACATCAACCAGAGAGGAAGGACCTGCCAATTTTGGTATTACTCTCCATTTGCACATGGTGTTTACATTCAGAATCAGAGTCGAGTTACACATTCCCCACCAAGACTTTTGTTTGGAATAGTTCAATGGCTCCTCCAACTGCCTCGTACCTTGTGTAAATCATCAGCCACCCTAAATAGCCCAATGACTAGTTTCCAGCAAAGCCTCCTTAGTGTCCCTGAAAGGCAAATCAAATATCAAGGGTCCTGAAGAATTTAAAGCTAAGGAGATTGCTCTTATCCATCTGTGGTATAAATATCATGTATAAATTAAAATTACTATTGAATTACCAACTTTTATGTTACTTAAGAAAAATGCAATTTAGAGCAGAATTGGAAGAAAGTCAAATACCTAGTTACACACTGCATTCACTCAAGATAAATGAAGCATTGCTCTATATTCTTGCTTAGTTTACTAAACAAGGTGGTTTGATTTCCCAGACGTAAATAGAACCCAGTATGACCACCTTCCTAACATCAAAAATTGTCTGATGTGTTCACA
Source organism: Neophocaena asiaeorientalis asiaeorientalis (assembly GCF_003031525.2). Lineage (NCBI taxonomy): Eukaryota > Metazoa > Chordata > Mammalia > Artiodactyla > Phocoenidae > Neophocaena > Neophocaena asiaeorientalis. The sequence continues at coordinate 1,486,952 of NW_020174922.1, read as the reverse complement.
TTGGCAGTACTCCAAGCTTGAGGACAGCAGAACCATTTCAGTCTGTTCTCTGCACTAGGTGCCAAGAAGCCTTTAATTAGCTACTTAGTCTAATTACTCTAAATAGAAACTTATCTGTTCATGTGTCTTCTAGAGCAAAGGACTTGGAGTCCTTGTATTTACACCCAGAGAGAAACCATCTCTAGGTCTCTGTGTTACTTCTGTGGCTAGAACAGAAAAGTCAGGAAAATACCAGAATCCACAAGTCTGGCTCCTGCATAATCCCATCATCAGTGCTCCATTTATACTAAAATGATTTGTTCAACGATCTAAACCAGATTCTGCTCTTTACAATTTGAATTAGGTCAACTTTTTTTTAAGGGGACAAAAACCCTTTTAAAAGCCAACTTGAACTGGGCAGAGTAGCTTTTTAAAACAATTGCCCATTGACTTCTTCAGACTGTTGTATGCTGCAAAACATGTAAGAAAATTAGAAAAAAGTTTAAAGAAGCCTAGGAGGAAGTGGGGAGGAATATGGTGAAAAATAAACCAATAAACAAAAGAGCACAACTGTCAGCCGCCGAGGGCAGAGCTACGGCCTCTTCCTCCTGGTTGTTGATCTGTATGCCAAGTGCAGCAGAGGAATGCCACGCCCTGGAGGACAAACTGGTAGGAAATAGTATGGTCCTTTATTCAGAACATTAAAAAGATCTGAAATTATGTACGTTTCATGGGATTTGGAGAATGATTTAAACCCTTAAGCATCAAGAAGTCTAAAACATGAATAAAATTAACCTCTGAAAGAAATGTAAAATTTACTACTCCTAATAAAAATACACTATTCGTACATTACTTGTAAACTGAACTGATGAGCAAAAGCAGTAATAAGTCAGCAAAAGTACATTTCCAAAATTATGGGTTCAGGCAAGGCTTAATGGAATGAAACTGTAGATGATGGAACTTACATCATCAGTTTTTAAATTCTGTACATTTTGAACATCATCCAAAAATACTAATCCGCTGCTGAAATTCTGTGCAAGGGAGCAAGAAGGGAAATACTCTATTCATTGCAATCTTCCAACCAAAAGTGTTCACATCCTGCTGTCAGTGCGTCAGAACTGTATCACATTCCTTGGTGAATATGCCTCCTCTTTTGTTTGGGTTTTGCTTTTAAATCCTTTTATAGAAGTTTAATGTTTGGCAAGAGCATGTTTCTAAGTTCTTTTTCTACTTTACCCCCTGAGTTTACATGAACAATACCAAAGATAAAAAAGGGAGTGGAAAGACTCAAGCATATATTCAACGTGGCACAACAAACTTTGGCTTTTTAAAAATGCTCTTTTATGTGTTTGGTGTTAGGTTGATAAGTTACAGGAAGAATTTTTGCCTGTTGAGGAGAGACAGGGAAAATAGATTTAAATTAATTATTTTATGCGTTTATATTCATCATAGATCCTGTGCAGACTTATAGAAAAACTGAAGAGTAGTGGAACCACCGTATTTTATATATGGAAGTGTGCCTATGTTTTCTAGTCCTTGTATTTTTAATTTCATATAACCCTCAGCTAATTATTACAATTTGTATGGAAAATAATCTCCTTAAACTATCTTGTCGATATAATGCAGATTCTTTCTTAAAAGCTGAATAAATCTCTAAGCTTCCACATTCTTCTACAAAACAATCAGAAGCAGAAGCATGAGTCCTCCCACAAGACAAAATGACTACACATTTCTTCAATGATGGTCTGCCTGTGGCCTCTGCTGAGATGGGAATCATTCCTTCCTCCTAATTTTGGGGGGAGAAGATCAATTCCTGTTGTATCATTCCAATTTTCTCCACATTGAAACCACTATTCACATCAACACAGAATTAGTCCACACTTATTTTGATCAAGTATGATAGCATTCTGTATTGTATTTTTTCTCCTTTGACCATACACATTGAAAATCCATACCTTAATTTCCTAGCAAGGCCTTTTAATTTTATTGAGGCTGTGTTTGTTAAAACGTCTCATCTTTCTCTTTTCACTGAAGTTGACTTCTCAAATATGAAGATGCCGAAACTACCTTATGCCGGCAATGCTTTCCTTTTCGTAAATAGCTCTGTTCTTTTTCTGTTCAAATTAAGAGTGGATTAAGTTACTGTAAGTGGCTTCCTCCAAAGAATATCACCAAAAAGTGAAATATATTGGCTGTGGCACTCACTGAAATTTTAAATAGGTAAGCTGTAATTGCATAAGAAAAACAAGGAGGGGTGTGGGAGTGGAAAGGGCTATTGTATAAGCAAATAGGAAATCTGCTCACAATGTGAGAGAATATAAACAGGATGTATAAATTGCAAAGCTAACACCAAAGTTTTCTGGTAGCCAAGATTCATAGAATTAGAATTATCTTTTCGCCTGGTAAGATTCCAGAAAGAAATAAATAATGATATTCAGAATTATTTCTTTAATGAAAGAGGTAGCTGAAATTGAAGTCAAAAGATTACATAACTCTTTTCGAAACATAAACAACTGCCTTAGGATAGCTTGTACACAATTATAGACTTTTTATTTAAGTTTTGAGAGTATGAGCTGAAATTCTCTTGAACAGTCTCTTAAGTATGTTCCTTCATTTTCCTATAATTTTAACAAGATAAGTGTATGTTGTAAAGCAGGAGAAGAGAATAGAGTAGGTAAAAATAACAGACTATAAATATTTAAACCTCACCTATCCTACTGGATTATCCTGTAACTTCTACATACTTTCTGTATTATCCATGTCCTGGCTCTTTTCATTGTCAGAATTCCAAATCCATCCTTTAAGATTTCAATTCATTTAATCCCACCCATGTCAGGAAGTAGAAATATTATACAATAGATAAAATAAACTTAAATGAAATACCTGTCTGAGTACCCTGAGTCCCTGTTTCCTCATCTATAAAAGGAGAAATAAAGGAATATAACCTAAGGTCCTTTTCAGGTGAGAATTCTATAATGCGTGCTTTGCATGATTGCATTCAATATTAGAGAAAATGTGGAGGTAGTAACAAATTGCTACTTTCAGAAATGACTTTAAAATGGAGCCCCAGGTAGTTGAGTATGGACAGTGACCAAATCTTAAAGTCCTCTGCCCAAACCTGGGGACTAGGTGAGAACTTAATGAAACAGTAAGCTCATCCTACCAAGGAATAATAATGGCAATGTGAGAGAGCAAGGAGCTGATAGTTCTTAACTGCTTCCTATGAACCAGGCTCTGTGTGGCACTCTGGGTGTAGAAACATGGACCACATAGTCAGGTCATAGCCCAGAGAAGGAGATAAAGGAGTAAACACAAATCTCAGTGCGGTTGTGCTGTATACTGTGATAAAGATAAGTACACAGTGTAATGGGATTACATGGGAAGGAAAATGCTACAGGCTGGGAAGGATTCACAGAACAGAAGACATATCAACAGAATCTTAAAGTAGGTGATACTAGGTAAGGGGCAATTCATAGTAAATCTGTAACTCACTGGAGAAAATTTCCCCTTTTCAGTCTTCTTCCAAGTTGTCTTGGATCCTTCTGGTTCTTTAGTTTTTCATATGAATTTTAACATCAACATCCATTTTCTACGAAAATCTAGCAAACTAGCATTTACCTTTAACATGCATGTCTTTCTATTCATGAAAACAGTGTATCTATTGTAGTCTTACTTTGGATCCTCCCACAAAATTTAAAATTTTCCAACCGGAAGGACTTGTAAATATTTTATCTGTTGCTCTTTTGAATGGAATATTTAATTACATTTGAAATGATTTATTTTAAATTATTGTGTATTAAACATCATTTTTTATACTGATCTTATATCCAGGAAATGTGCAGAATTTTCTTATTAGGTCTAATCTTTTGTGTGTAGATTGTCTTGGATTTTCTATGAAAATAATCATATCATCTTCAGATAATGATAATTTGTTTTTATTATTTCTTTTTAGACCTGTGAATATTTATTTGTTTTGATTTTTCTCTTTTACTAATTTGGCTAGGACCTTTGAAACAATACTGAATACAAGTAGTTATGGAGGGCACAATTGTCTGATTTACTTTAAAGAGAATGCTGCACATGTTTCTACATTAAGGATGATGTCTGCAGGGGATTTTTTTTTTTTTGCTACATCGTGACTAGGTGTCAAATTAGTCTTTTAAAAGACTAATAACAAAGTAAACACCTATGTAAATACAATCCAGGTTAAAGAATAGAACAACGACAGTATTTTTAAAGCCCCTGAATCCTTTTCTACAATTATATTATCTGTATAACCCAATAAAATAAGCGTACTCATAACATTTGTGATCATCATTGACTTAATTTCCTTTATGTATGTATCATATGTATATATCCTAAAAAATATATTGCTCACTGTAGGGAATATAGTCAATAATTTTAATATCTCTGCATGGTGACATGGTAACTAGACCTTCCAAGGTGATCACTTTGACATCTATAGAAATAGCAAATCACTATGTAGTGGCTTGCCTTTTAAGTCTTCCTATATTGTCATTTGGTGAACAGTTCTTAATCTTGGTGTCATCTAAATTATCCATCCTTTCCTTTGGTTTATGCATTCTTCAGACTTGCTTAAAAAAATTTTCCTGCCCCAAGTTTGTAAAGATACTCTGTGTAAAGCAGATTTAATATTTGCATTTGCATTAAAATGTTTAATTAACCTGCAATTGATTTTTATACATTGTGTGAAGGGTCCAAATTTATTTTTCTATATAATAGTCAGTTGTCCTAATGTTTTATGAAAAGTCTATCTTTTTCAACTATCTGTAATGCCATCCGTCATATTAAATGTCTGTTTATGTTTGGGTCTATTTCTGGTGATTTCTTTCTACTCTGTTTCATTGGTATATTTGTCTATCCTTGTGTGCGTGATATAGTGTATTAATTACTGTAGCTTTGTAATAATTTTGATAAATTAGAGGGCAAGTACCTATTATTTTCTTCTTCCTCAGTGGTCTAGACTATTCTTGGCCTTTTAATTTCATATAAACATTTCAGAAGCAATTTATCATGCTTCAGAAAATAAAAGAGCAACAGAAGGAAAATATTACTGGTATTTTAATATCCATAAAACCACTGTGGAAAAAAGTGACAAATTTTGCAGTATGGATTCTTTAAATTCATAAATCAGTTCTGGGTCTCCCTTTATTTTATATTATATCTAATGTCACTTTACATGATTTCAAGAATCATTATGAAATTACAGAAATCAAGACAGTGTGTTGTATTAAAGGATATCTGGTTATCTAGATATAGAGTTCAGTGGGGTCCAGAAATAGACCCACAAAGATATAAACAACCAATGTTCACCAAACGGGCAAAGGTAATTCAATAGAGAAAGAATAGTATTTTCCGAAAAAAAAAGAAAGTTGCTGAAACAATTAAATACTCACATGCCATACACACACACACATACACACACATACACACACACACACACACACACACACACCCTAGTCCATACCTCATATCTATATGAAAATAAACAAAAATCATAGAGTTTTGTGTAATATGTAAAACTATAAAACATCTAGGAAAAAAAAGCAAAATAACCCTTGCTATTTGGGGCTGGCAATGATTTCTTAGATACAACAGCAAAAGCAGGGTCTATAAAAGAAAAAATAATTTGGCTCATGTGTTAAGAGAATGGAAAAGCGAAGCCTCAGGCTGAGAGAAAATTTTTGCAAATCACATATCTCACAAAGGACTCGTATCTAAAATTTATAAAGAACTTTCTACTCTCAATAACAAGAAAAACAAAACCCAAACCTCAATCAAACAATGGGCAAAACATATGAAGAGACATCTGACCAAAACAAGTATACAAATGGAAAATAAGCACCAAAAGATTAGGCAAGTTATTTGTCAGGAGAATGAAAATTAGAGCTGCAATGAGATACCATGACACACCTATTTGGACAGATAAAGTTTTAAAAACTACTTATCATAACAACTGTTGACATGGATGCAGAGCAACTGGAACTTTCACACATTGCTGGTGGGAATGCAACATGGGCCAGACACTTTAGAAAACAATTTGGCCGTTTCTTATAAAGTTAAAAATACACTTATCATACAACCCTGCAATCCCACTCCTAGCTATTTACTCAAGTGAAATGAAACCTTATGTTCACACAAAAACTTATATGTGAATGTTTATAGTGCCTTTATTTGTAGTTGTACAAAACTGGAAACAATCCAGATGTTTGAACTAGGTACTGGTTAAACAAACTGGTACATCTATATAACACAATACTACCAGAATACAAAGAAATGAACAAGTAATACAACAGTGTGGATGGATCTTAAATGCTTTATGATAACGGAAAGAAGTCATACTCAAAGTGTACATTCTGTATTATTGCATTTATATTACATGATGGAAAAGGCAGAGTTATATGGACATAAAAGAGATCAGTGATTTCCATGGGCTACTAGAAAAGAGTTGACTGCAAAGGGGTTGACCATGGTCTATTTGGGAGAGGAGGAGGGTGATAGAACAGTGAACTATCTTGATTGTGGTGGTGGTTAGAGACCTGTAAGTATCTGTCAAAACCCACAAGCTAGTACAATTAAAAAAAAAAAAAAAAAAAAGTGAATTTTACAGTATGTGTTTTATATCTTAATAAGAGAGGAGCCCACTTCATCTGATTTTAATATAATCACATCAGCTTTATTTAGGTTAGTGCTAGTATGATATATCTTTTTCTATTACTCTTTCTGTGACCTTGTTTTTAAAAGATCACTTATTTTAAAACAATATTGTTTTCTTTGTAATATAGTCTTATAATCTTTATCTTTTAATTGGTCTGTTTAGCTCCTTTATAGTTAATGGAATTGCTGATCTAGTTTGGCTTAAATTTACCTTCTTGTTATTTATTTTCCATTTGGCTCATGTTTTTATTTTTTATTTCTTTTTTCTTAGATTAATCAAGTACTTTTACTTAATGTTTTTCCATTTTCTCCATTTCCCATTTTTACTCCACTTTTCTTCTTTCCTTTTTCAAGTCCCCATCTCCAGCTCCTTGTGGATAATTACCCCTCATGATCTAATTGTTAGGGCCTCATCCATGCCCACTATCCCCTTAAGGCACCAAGACAGGAATGGACAGAGGGGCTGATTCCATCAGGCCCCGTCAGAGTTACAGAACTGTAACTGAGGGCTGCACGTTCTAAATGCAGCCTTACCTTTTGACTCCCACCCACACTGGTCTGCCCTTTTTCTGAACTTATATTATATCATGTACCTTGTCATTCGTTTTCTAAATTATTAAAACATAATATTTCTAAAGAATACAGTTTATTGGGTTTTTACTGGACTCCGGGGATACATTATGTTCCAGGTACATAAGTACATTATATGTGTAGTTTCATTTATTTTTTACAACCACTATATGAAGTTAAGCACCATTTTCCCTATTTTACAGATGAAACAACAGAAGTTCTTGAATAACTTGCCCCAGATAACCCAGTTGATTCATTCACCAGTAAGTATTTGTCTAGCATCCTTATTTCAGGCTTTAAATTTAAGTGCTTGGCATATATATCTTATTTAATCTTCACATCTCTGGAAATAGATATCATGATCACCGTTTTACAGCTGTGGAACCTTTGTAACAGATATTATGTAGCTTGCCCATTATCACACATCTAGTAAGCATGAGCTTATAATCTATTTCTGACCTTCTCCAAAGCACATGCTCTAAACCATTCCTTCTTAATCTGACTTGTCCATCTACTCCTATACTATCAAGATCCAGACCTGTGCTTTACATTGCAGGTCCCCACATTGCCCAATGCATACTAAATATTGATATAATGAGAAAATGTATTGATACAAGAGAAGTACCAAAATATCCTTATTAATCATAACCCGGGAAATCCAGGGAGAGAGAATGCAATATCGCATTATATAATATCAGTTAGGCTTAAAAGTTTGATATGAGGTCATCTTTCCAGATACCTCAAACAAAATTTTTTACAGGTCAACTATTTTTAATGGAAACACTTCTAGCAAAAACTATAGCCTGCCTTCTTATACCAGGTAATCAATATAATTTAATTTACTCTTAAGTCAGGATCACTGTCAAGAAAACATTTTTTAATTTGCTGTAATATAACGATGCTAATAAAATGTTTACAGTAAGTTTTTACAATAGCTTACCTTCGAATGAAAGTCTTTAACTCTCAACAGCTTTAGCTTATTTATTCTGACAATACGTGGGCTTCTGCAGTAACATTATAAAATTTGCTGCTTCTGTTCTTTTTGTATTGGGAAAAACAGATTCAAGCCCAAAAGAATTATGTGTAAAGTAAATAGACTCTGAGTGAGAGTCTGAGGTTACCAAACATGTCTAGAGGATAAATGTGATGACACTATTTTCACCATTCAAGGGCCTTTTAAATTTACTTTCAAGTTTTTTGTTTGTTTGTTTCTTGGTTTGCAGAGGGGAAGCAGGACTAGGTTAGAATTCCAAGAAATCTGATTCTTGGTCAGTGGACTATTTTTTTTATCTGATTTATATTTATTATCCTGCTTATAATGATAATAGCAGTAAATGTTTCCTATCAGACATTATTCTCCTTCTTCTTTGTTCATTTCTATGTCTTTTCTAATTCATTGAACTTGAAATATGAATAGAATTGGGGGGCTCCTGGGATGGAGTGGGCAAAATGGAGTTGGTGCTATAAAAATTTAGATGTTAAAGTTAAATATGATTAGTTATCATTACGATATAATTTCGTATTTCAGTTGAAGACATTGGAACTCTGAGACCAAGAGATACTATTAGTTTACATGGCTAATTGGAGGCGGGCTGCAGAGCGAGAACTCTAAAAATCCATTCCCACGTTCCTTCAGTGTTACTATTATTTGCATAACGGAATCATTGCAGATTTCATTTCCTTTTGGAATGGCAGTGCAATAGTGATCTATAATTTATTCTCATTATTTTACATCTTTAGATCAGTCTAATTTTTAGCTGTCAACAGGAATTGCAGAGTACAGAAAACAAATACAACTCATATAAACTAGTCAGTTATAAAATATTTTCTGGGACTTCCCTGGCAGTCCAGTGGTTAAGACTCCGTGCTTCCGCTGCAGGGGGCAAGGATTCCATCCCTGGTTGGGGTACTAAGGATACTGCATGCTGTGTGGTGGAAGCCAAAAAAATAAAATAATATAATATTTTCTGCTCACCTCTTCATATGAGGAACAAAAGAGGGCTATGAACTGTAAAATGCAGGATTAAACTTGGCATCAGTCTCGTGAATGAATCATTCCCTCACTCAAGCCATAGTTATTGAGTACTACTGTGGTCCTGAGCGCTCTTCTAGGGACTCGAGATACATCAATAAGCAAGGACAAAAATTCCATCCCGGTGGAGTTTACATTCTCACAGGGGAAAACAAGAATAGACAATAAGTGTGATATGTAAGTAACTTTTATAGGATGTCAGAAATGTGAAAAAAAAAAAAAAAGAAAAAGCTAAGTAGAGGAAACCGAATGGGAGAGAAAAACGAGAGAGAAGCAGGCGGAGGTGCTGTAGAGTTTGTGGTGCCCAAAGCTAGTTCTGCTTATGTCAGTATTGAATTGTCTCTAACTTTTCCATGGATGTAAGCATTATCCTCTTAGCTACTATGTTAAACTCCTCTGTCTTCAACATTTTATTATAGTCTACATAACACTTAGCACAGAGCTGACCTCATGGTAAGAGTTCAATAGATATTTGATGATTTACCACATGCTTATTTACTTAACAGATATCCTTCACTTAAAACTATTTTCAGATTATAATTGGCCTTTGGAAGTGACACATTAAGTGAACTTTAAATGTTCATTTAAAAGTTTAGCTTTTTTTCTTAATTAGCTAAAGCATTTGGGGAGTAAGGTTCAGCTCTTTATTGGGTACCAAGATTAAAAAGGTCAGATATTTTCATTAAGCTACAGTCACCCATTAGGTAGGTTTCCTAGCCTTTTACTTTGATATGAGCTCAAGTGCCAAAAATTCTTCATAACTAGAAGCAGGGCATTAGCCAGAAGTCAGAGGAAATGATGGAGACGATGGAGCCCAAAGAATGATGATGAGAGCCTCTGTTTCTTGGAAGCCTATGGCTAAATCATCAATCCATTAAAGATGTCCTGGAGGTTTGGGTCATGTGTAAAAAGAACACATGTTCTTCTGCATTGTGGGATTGTCAGGCTTAGGCGAATACTTGTTGTTTACGTGGCTAATTAGAGACAGGACTGAAAACTGGGCCTCTAGAAATTCATTCCCATGTTCCTTCAACATTACAGTTATTTGCATAATAGAGTCATTGCAGATTTCATTTCCTTTGGAATTTAGCAAAACCTAGAAGTGACTTTAGGCTGCAGTCGGAGTTCTGTCTGGCAGTGAGGAAGATAAACTCTATGACATCACTGCTCCGTTGAGATAATAAACAATCTGATTATATCAACTAAGATGGAAATCAGAAAAAGCCAAAGCACTCTGCATTTAAAAATTTTTTCATTTTATAATAATGATGGTGATGATAAAGGCTGACTTTTATTGGGTATTTACTATACGTAAGGCTCTCTTTTGCATGCTTTCCCTGCATTAATTCACTGAGTCCCCCAAATATCCCCACAAAGCAAAACCCATATTATTTCCAATTTACAAAGGAGGACATCTGAAGATAAGGAGATAGTTCAATGATCACGCAGAAAGAGAGAGCCACAAAATCTACTCTGGAATCTTGGATTTGTAAAAGTCCCTTAGAATCTTGCTAGTCAAAATGTTTTACTCGGGCCAGCAGCCCTGGCTTCACCTGGGAGTTATGTTAGACATAAAAAAACTCAAGTCTCACCCAGACCTCCTGAACCAGAATCTGCAACTTAACATGATCTTTACATGGTCCACATGCCCGTTAAGTCTGAGAAGTCCTGTTCTACAACGTCCCAGACAATTGTTCCTCCAAGACAGGGAACTCATTAACCCACAGTCATCCTATTCCTCTGTAGGATGGTGTTCATTGAATTTCCTTTAGAAAATCTCTCCGTATTTCAGTTTTCCTATTACTTCTACCTTTTGGTCTTCATGTTTTATTTTCAAACCCATATTAGGTTAACCCCTCTTCTTAACCCCTTTAAGCACTGAGTATAGCTATCAGTTTAGATCTGACATCACCAGCCCCAGCTTGTATCCTCAACCCTCATCTACACTCGGGTCAAAACTCTTCATTTTCAGACAAAGCACCCAAATTTCTTTTAACTTTTCATAAGCCCTGCTTTCTCTCCTGGACGCATTGCAGTGTGTAAATTTCTTCTACATGTGAATTGAATTCCAGGTGTGGTAATTGCCTTCCTCATTCTGCGAGCCTTTCTTTCATCCCAGATCTTCTTACTGGGTCCCTTGCCTTTGCTTTTTATATTTGAGAAGTAGTGTTATGATATCATTTTATGTTGTGCTTAATTCTAAAAATTCTCCAGCTTTGGCTTTCACACATTCTCCTGCTGTTCATGGTAAAGTAAAAAGTTTTGTTGTATGCTGTTGTCTTTTTCTTCCTGACCTTTCCATTAGTAAACTGATTCAAAACTTCTTTGTTGACTTATCACTAAACTTACTGATAAAATAATTAGTCAAAATTTGAAGATTTTCTTCACAAGTCAGATATTTGCCATTGGGAATATTTCAGTTTTATGCTGTATTTTAAAAAATTTTACAGGCATAGCTTAAGACTTTGTATACTAAGTATTATTTTTACCATGTGGAAACAAATTCAGAATTTAATTGAAAATCATATTCTCTGTAGATTTTCTTTCTAGTAGTCTAAATGAAAATGAACATCTAGGTAATTAGAAGTCTTTTAAGAATCCAAGATTTAATGGTTAATGGTGGTCAAATTTTATACTGCTGGAGCAATGCCAAAGAAATTGTTAAAAATTAAAATTTCCAGAACCACAGGCTCTTAATCACAGGGCCTTAGGTATGGGCTAGGGACTTTTACTTTTAAAAGGCAAGTAGTTCACAGACTACAATTTGACGATTTAGATCTTTCACAGAATTACTCAGTTTCTTCATCCAATTTATCAGCATCTACATCATGCATAATATTTAATTTTATTTGGCAGGGAGTGATCATCATTAACCAATATCCATTAAATGCCTTCTCTTCACAAGGCCACGCAACAGATCCCTAATAAAAATCAAGTGCTAAAGCTTTCAAAATGAGAAACTTTACATTTATTGTCATTGTCACTCAGCTTTACCAAGAAAAAGCTACTAGAAAAATGATATCAGCAGTAGGGAGAGGCCACAGAGTTCTTAGTGTTCCAAGAATTGCTGAGGATATAAGCCTCCTTGACATGTTATACACATGTACAGTGTCATTGTCCGTAGCTGTGTCTTTAAATACAAATAAGGAGATATAAATGTAAAATAGGAGGCTGAAATTTCATGTCCTATCTCCATGCCCATAATTCTCCATTTCCTTTCTAAGACATTTCCCCTGATAAGAAGCTTTATGAGAGAGCTTTACTGTATATATGAATAGTCCAAGTGTATAAACCAGACTCAAATTTATTACATATATTTCCAGATTTAAATAGGTTGAGAAATGGGTCAAACAGTCATAAATACTATTACGTAATTTACTATTACCTGTTTTTAGAGGATGTACTTAAGTAACTCTTGCTTTACCTCAATTAAGCAAAAGTCTTGATGAAACGAAAATGAAAAATCTCTCACTGGTAATTTAGGTCCAAGAACTGGTGTAGGCTGGGACTCTGAATTTATTCAGGTGTTATCCATTTATTTAATGTTGGGCGAGCACAACAAAATGCACATGTGAAAGTTATGGTTTAATTGAAAAGCATATAGCATAGCTTAACTAGACCCTGCTGTATCAGGCTAAAAGTAGCAGCATGTGAGGCTAAGTTTTTTAAAAATCTAATTATAAAAAGAACTATGGTAAAGTTCAGCCAATGCCTCCAAGCCAATATTCAGTCTTTTCAATAGGTAATGACTATATATTGGATAATTTACAAAACCTGGCATTGTATAGCATTGATACAGACAAGTTAAATACAACACACACACACACACCACAACACACACACACACACACACACACACACACACACACACACCCTGCCTTACACATCAGCAGTCACTTGATTTACAAATTCCTCTGAGTACATATAATCTGGTTCATGTGTCTTTTGGCTCTCATTCAGAATTTTTTACTCTTAGTCTAGGATAGATAAATAAGATTTTCACCTGGTAGAAATCACTCTTTATTCATCATTGAAAGTCTAGGTCAAAATGTAAACTCTCTGATATGGAAAGATGACCGTAGTGTTACCAATTTGGTAGACATAATGAGTAAGAAACACTCATCTTGGTAACCTAAAATAACATATGCTGGTGGATTTCCATGGTTGAGTGGATGCTCTATTCTGTCTGTTTTCTGTAGATCTGTAAAGTAATGGTAGCTTGGCTAAATGCGGGAGTTAGAATAAGGAGCCAACTTTCATTAGCTTTTCCAGATGGCAACAGTTTTTTTCTCAGTCTGCAAAGGACACTGGGTTGGACTAGCATGTTAGAACTCACAAACAGGAAGTTTTATCCTGATCTTGCTTTCTTGCTATATGGCAGATTTAGTGATCTTGATTTTTGTCCAGAGATGAGCTTCAAGGATTCAAAGTAAATCAACTCTTAAAAGCTAAGGGCTCTTCAAACCAGAGCGTGGGAGTTTGTGGTCCCTGTGGTCTGAGACATCACTTTATTTGTAAATCAAGTGACTGCTGACTTGTAAGGAGGTTCTCTTGAGATGTTTGTGTGTATGTGTGTGTGTTTTATGTTTAATTTGTCTGTGTCAATGCTATACAGTGTCCTGTTTAACTTTGGTAGTCTTTCAGCATTTCCTTTATTATTCACGTATGTGCCTTTCCTTCCATAATGAACTCCCTCATCTATCATATGCTAAAGGTTTGTGTCAGTAACATTTGTGACTTTTGATTGTGGAAATCCAGTCTTGCAACTGTTAATTCCAGCCTTGGATTTTCAAAAGTATTGATTAACATTTCTCTTCTCAAATGAAGAATCTCTGAACTTAACAACTGTTAGTTGTTATTCATTCCACTTAGTTGTCAAATATTTTTTGCTTCATACTGGGACCAAATTCAGCCCTGAATTGGCTATTAAAGTTTTAGATAAAGATATAAATATAGATATCCTCATACACCTCATCAGACAATCTTGCTACCATAGATGAAGAAGAATATTCTTAAACATACCATGATGGGTATGTTCAAATATAAGAATTGAACTTAATTACTGTAGCTTTGTAGTATAGTTTGAAGTCAGGGAGCCTGATTCCTCCAGCTCTGTTTTTCTTTCTCAAGATTGCTTTGGCTATTTGTGCTCTTTTGTGTTTCCATAGAAACTGTAAATTTTTTTGTTCGAATTCTGTGAAAAATGCCTTTGGTGATTTGATAGGGATTGCATTGCATCTGTAGATTGCTTTGGTAGTATAGTCATTTTCACAAAATTGATTCTTCCAATCCAGGAGCATGGTATAGCTCTCCATCTGTTTGTGTCATCTTTCATTTCTTTCATCAATATCTTATAGTTTTCTGAGTACAGGTCTTTTGCCTCCTTAGGTAGGTCTATTCCTAGGTATTTTATTATTTTTGTTGAGATGGTAAATGGAATTGTTTCCTTAATTTCTCTTCTGATCTTTCATTGTTAGTGTACAGGAATGCAGTAGATTTCTGTGTATTAATTTTGTATCCTGCAACTTTACCAAATTCATTGATTAGCTCTAGTAGTTTTCTGGTGGCATCTTTAGGATTCTCTATGTATAGTATCATGTCATTTGCAAAGAGTGACAGTTTTACTTCTTCTTTTCCAATTTGTATTCCTTTTATTTCTTTTTCTTCTCTTGTTGCTGTGGCTAGAACTTCCAAATCTATGTTGAATAATAGTGGCAAGAGTGGACATCCTTGTCTTGTTCCTGATCTTAAAGGAAATGCTTTCAGTTTTTCACCATTGAGAATGAGGTTTGCTGTGGGTTTGTCATAATGGCCTTTGTTATGTTGAGGTAGGTGCCCTCTATGCCCACTTTCTGGAAAGTTTTCATCATAAATGGGTATTGAATTTTGTCAAAAGCTTTTTCTACATCTATTGAAATGATCATATGGGGTTTTTTTCTTCAATTATCTATAAAACAGAAATAGAGTTACAGATGTAGAAAACAAACTTACGGTTACTAGGAGGTATGAGGGGGAGGGATAAATTAGGAGATTGGGATTGACATATACACATTACTATATATAAAATAGATAACTAATAAGGACCTACTGTATAGCACAGGGAACTCTACTCAATACTCTGTAATGACCTATATGGGAAAAGAATCTAAAAAAGAGTGGATATATGTGTATGTATAACTGATTCACTTTGCTGTACACCTGAAGCTAACACAACATTGTAAATCAACTATACTCCAATAAAAATTATAAAAAAAAAAAAATGAAAAGAAATTATCAATACTAGCACATCTTATTATACAACCACCATTGGTCCACATTTTTAGAAAATAAACTGAATTTTGTAAAGAAAAAAGAAAAAGAATTTAACGGAAACATAGTAGGGTGGGGGGTGGGATGTAAACCACACATTTTGCTCCAACCATTTCCAGTATACCAGGCTTGGGGAAAAGAGAGATTAACCCAATCAATTGCTAAATCAATCTTTGTCTTGTCTATGTATCTTCCCTTAAAATACTTCAGATGAATTACGACCATTTGTAACCTGGCCCTCAAGTACAGCTCCAGACTAATACACTGAAGATGGTTTTAATGACTGGTGAAATCATTTTTCATTCCTTAGAAATAATGCATCAAGAAAAATCTCTAACTTACAGGTCATGTTGATATAGCCAAAAGAGTTATTTAAAATAATGCATTGTGTAAATGGGTTAAGATTTTTCCACCCAGATTCTATTGCTAGAAACTTCATTCCGTTGGCTGGTCTTTGTAGAATTTTTAAGAGTGTATTTAACTAACCATTGTAATTAGATGAGAAAAAGAAAGTAGAAATATGAAAAAGGGAAAGGAGAAGGTAGAATTATCACTATTTGCAGGTAATATGATTATATATCTGAAAAGTCCAAGAGAACTAACTGGAAAACTGCTACCAACAATGAGAAAATCAGTAAGGTAGATGGGTACAAAATAATCAGAAAGTGATAGCCTTCATATATATTATATAACCAACCACCAGCCTGAATATGTGAATAATCAGTAAATTTTAAAAATAGACAGAAGTGTAAAATACATAGGAATAAGCGTAATAAGAAATGTGCCAGCCCTATATAAAGAAAACAAACATAAGGCTGAAATACCAAAGAGAAGAATAAATAGAGGGACATATCTGGTTTGGGTTATCAAGTCTCCTTAATTAATTGATAAATTTAGCACAATAAGTAAAATATCAACATTTTTCAATTAGGCAATCTGATTCTATTAATGATTTACCTTTATGAAAAAAAAATTTTTAAAAGGCAGCAAACCTATGAAAGAAAAGGAAAATAAGGGCAGACCAGACCTATTAATTTTAAAGCATAGAGTCTTAGTAATTAAAACATGGGGCATATACAAAGACAGACCAATGTAAAAAAATATAAAGTTCAAAAATATGGAGGGAATTTCATATGTGAACAAGATAGCATCTCTAATCAATAGGGAAATTTTAATCCATTCAGTAGTGTTGAGGCAACTGGATGACCATTATTTCTCTTAATCTGCACCATAATAAATTACAAATGGATCAATTTTTTTTTTTTTTTTGCGGTACGCGGGCCTCTCACTGTTGTGGCCTCTTCTGTTTCGGAGCACAGGCTCTGGACGCGCAGGCTCAGCGGCCATGGCTCGCGGGCCCAGCAGCTCCGTGGCATGTGGGATCTTCCCGGACCGGGGCACAAACCCGTGTCCCCTGCATCGGCAGGCGGACTCTCAACCACTGCACCACCAGGGAAGCCCTATCAAATATTTAATTGTAAAAAATTATGTAGGTGATAAAATGACAAAAGTTAAAGGCTTTTATATGTATGACTCAAAATCTGCAAGAAATAGAAGAAAGCTTGATGTAGCGGGCCGTATAAATATCAAAAACTTTTCATGGCACCAGGACCCATAAACAGAGATTCTAAGGAAGGAAATACAGTGAAAGTTTGTCTTTAACTGCATCTTCCACTCACTCAGTTACTACATATATCCCTCTGCTGACCTTCAGGAAAACACTCATTACTTTCTTATTTATCCTACCAGAGTTTTCCTTTATGAAAATGCAAGAAAATAGGGATAGATTTTTATCTATCTCCTATTTTATACAAAGAATATTCTGTATATACTATTCTGTAACTTGCTGTTTTCATTCCATAATATACCCTGGAAACCTTTCTGAATCAGTACATGGGGAGTTTCCTCATTCTTTTTGTAAGTATCTGATGTTCTATTGTATGCATATATCATTATTAATTTAATAAGCACCTCCTTGATGGAATTTTAGGTTGTTTTTAATATTTTTTCTTATAAAAATATTAGAAATATAGCTACTGATAACAGTATCTCAACACAGCTCTTAGAAAGATAACATTCTCATTTAGAAAACAGGCTTTATGAGAGGTGTTATAAAAATC
Organism: Neophocaena asiaeorientalis asiaeorientalis; assembly: GCF_003031525.2. Lineage (NCBI taxonomy): Eukaryota > Metazoa > Chordata > Mammalia > Artiodactyla > Phocoenidae > Neophocaena > Neophocaena asiaeorientalis. The sequence goes on along the minus strand of NW_020174922.1, from coordinate 1,469,264 downwards.
CTGAAGACATATCCTAATTGAGCTACTAAAGACATTGTTGATAAGATATAATAGTTTCCCCCCAAAAGAATCTTACAAGCAAATTTACTGTGATATGACAGGCAGTGTTAAGAGAGTATCTCTATAAAGTGAATATGAAATTATAATCATTATAATGATAAAATTACAGTAATTAGTACACAGAGCAGAGAATTTGTGCCAATGCCACATACTAAAATAGTTTAGGCAATAGTTATCTTATCAGTCACAATCCTTCCCAGAAAAGAAATAATGACAACTCTATAACATTCTATTTTCAACTTTGTGGCACAGAACTTGTTAAATGCTATTTTTATTTTAAAATGATGGTAGCAAAGATAGGATCGTGACATAACATACTATAATGGATTCATTTACTCATTGTGACACATCCCCCTATTAATTATCTCAATCCGTTCTACCAATAGCTTTAACCTGATTATTCACCACAGATAAGCATCAATATTTCATGTGTATATTTCCCAAATTTTTGTCCAAAGATACCTTAAGATACAAAAGGCTTAAATGGTATGTTATTTATATATATGTATATATATATATATATACACACACACATATATATATGTGTGTGTGTGTATATATATATGATTTTGGTCACCTCTGGCTCAGAAATTCAGCATTCACAAGAAATTCTATCCTTCTAGAGGGATTCTTGGTGAAGTATCGTGGTGGTAATAAATTGTAATGTTTGTTCTGTCTCTCACTTTTGATCTTGTGGCTCTAGTAAGAGATACCTTTCCTGAAAAACATCTGAGAAATAGGAGCTCTGTCTGGTTGGTGCCTTGCCTTAACTTTTCACAGTTATCAAGAAAGCCATTGTCCTATATTTTCTTACGGTATCTCACACAGGCGTACACTGTTTTCAACAGTGATTGCTTATTCTTCGGAAATTTAGCACTCTATTCTTGTGTTTGCTGTAACTACTTCTCATCTTCCAAAGCATGAGACAGCATAGCCTATTTTATATTTTCAGTTGGTTCAACATTAATACTACTTTGAGAATTTCACAACTCCTTGATGATATTGAAAATTTAAATTATGAAAGACTCTGATACCTAGGGAATGTGTTTCCAAATACTCATTTGGCAGCAATCAAACTTAAACGATGGCTAACAGTACATTTATGGCCAGAGGAGAATGGTTTATTGGCTTTTCAGAGAAAGTATTTAAGTAAGCATTGGGCTGTCACATTCACAGGAGAGTGGAGCAGGAATATTCATGTGGTCAGAACTCAGTAGGAAGAAACTGAGCCATTAGGCATGCCTTGGTCAAAATGAAAAAGAACATTATTTTTAAATAATGTGTGTACATTCAGAATGGAGATGCCATCTTGAAACTGGTGCATTGTTCAATATTCAATGCTAAAATGATTTCAAATTGGTAATTACCATATTACGTGGAATTGCACAGGTAGTGGTGATCAAATCCTGTGTAATTTCTCTAGAACAAGAAGGAATAAACTGAATTATTGAAAACAAAACTAATCACGCGAGACCAAGGTAGAAGGAACAGTCTCTCTGAAGTCAGGCTGAGCTCAGCTAAAATCCAAGTTCGGCCATTTGCTAGCTAGGTGATTTTGGACGAGTTACGTTACATCTCCCAGTGTATTTCCTCATCTGTAAAATAAGGACAGTGTAAATTCCCTTAGGGAGGTTTGAGAAAGGATTTTTTTTCCTGATAAACTTTATTTTTTTTTAGTTTTTATTGAAATATAGCTGATTTACAGTGTGTTGGTTTCAGGTGTACAGCAAAGTGATTCACACACAGACACACACATATATATGTTTTCTTTTTGAGATTCTTTCCCATTAAAGGTTACTACAAGATATTGAGTATATTTCCCTGTGCTATACAGTAGGTCCTTGTTGGTTATCTATTTTATATATAGTAGTCTATATATGTTAATTCCAAAGTCCTAAATTATCCCTCCCCCACTTTCCCCTTTGGTAACCATAAGTTTGTTTTCTATGTCTGTGAATCTGTTTCTGTTTTATAAGTAAGTTCATTTGTATCATATTTTAGATTCCACATATCTTATGGTATTTGTCTTTCTCTGTCTGACCTGTTTCACTTAGCATGATAATCTCTGGCTCCATCCATGTTGCTGCAAATGGCATTATTTCATTCTTTTTTATGGCTGAGTAATATTCCATTGTATTGCCAAGCACAAGACTGGCATATAACAAGTACTTAAAATTGTTTTGTTTCATCTTTTCTTTTACTTTCTCTTTACTAATTTTCCATGGAAACAGAAAACCATAAACAGCATGCACTTGTTTCTGGCCTATGTTGCTTACATTTATATACATTGGTAAGTGATTTGATTAAATTTCTCTAGCGTTATTCATAGCCAGATCATTCCTAAATCATTTATAATAGTCGTACATGTATCTTTAATTATCAGAACAGAAACGATGTCTGTGAAAGCAAATTCCACAATTATCATCTGGACACAGGATTCTACTCCCTTACTGTCACAAATATTTTCAATATTATAAGACAGAAGTTCTTTTGTCTTCATTTAATCACATTTTTCCTCCTCTCATTGGTACTGATGTTGGTCAGTAGATCCTCAAACCATATAATCTTTCTCTATTTTTTTCTTCAACAACTTTCAAATGAGAATGATAGAGATCACCTCATTCATTCATACAGAGACCATCAGAATATTTGTGGAAATTTCAGGTACTTACTTGATGGCCATCTTGTTTATAAAATATGTGGACTCAAAATTCAACATAGTTTCAATACGGAATTAAGATGAAATTTTAGCTATAGGAATAGTACTTTTAGTATTTTTGTGACTACTGATGTGTAAGACTATCTCCACCTATAAGAAACGTGTTAGCTGCTGTAGAAAAGCAATGGAAACAGAGAAAAGAAAATCAGCTTGACTCAAAAGTACAAACATATACTGGGCTCAAGGAGCTAATGAGTATTCCTGAGCTGGAGAGATAAATTACCAGGATCCTGCTTTCAGAAAATGATTCTGAAAAAAAAGTCTAAAATTCCTAAGGTCAGGCAGAACCTGATGCATTGTGAGCTCTAGCCAAAATATCAGGAGCTAGAATCAACCTGAAATTAATTTTCTAATGTGGAAATTGCAGTTTGATCCAAAAGTGGATTGATATATTTTAAAAGGACAAAATTCTAATGTATATGACGGAAAGAAGTGTGATAAGGCACCACTTCTTCGTCAGGTTCCTCCTCTTAGAGTTTTGCCTCTTCTCTCTCATCTCACCTCTTCTCTTTCTCATGAGATTGTTTGAGGTGTCTCTGAATTACTGCAGCAGAGAAGCTGAAAACTCTTGGAGACACAACAATACTGTTGTTTGATGGGTGCCTCTGGTTGGTCTGACTTCAGGACCACCAAATTTAACATCAGAGACACTGCAGCCTGAATTGGGGAGATCTTACTTTCGTGTGGGCTCTGCAATGCAGGCAATACCTGATGTCGGGAAGGGAAAATAAGCAGACATAAATGACCAAGTTTATTTTGGCAGGATGTGCAAAAACACAGACTAAATGCCCAGCCAATCTGATAGGGTTAGGAGAAGTCGCTATCATTTATACAGTGACCCAAAGGAAATAGGAACCTGACATGTAGGAAGCAAGAGAGGAAAAAAAGAGAGGTGGAGAGGTAGCAAAACATGTGTACTCGGCCGTGCAGAAAAATATTGCTTTATGTGGATTTGTAGAGCCTTGTTTTGAATTAGTCACTGACCAAAACGCTCTAGTCAGAAAGCTAACTCTTTTACATCATAATTTGGTTGCAGTTCTATCCTACTGAAATAAGCCACAGACTCCTCACAGGGTTTGTAGGCAAAGTTCCTTTTTCAACAATGACCATGTTCAAAGACGAACGTGAGCATCAGACTCAGGGAGGAAATCTAAACGTCAATAAGGTCAATCCATTCATTTTACAGATGAGAAAATCCAAATTCAGAGACAGTAAATGCTACCTTCTCTCCTGCTTTGCTAGCTGGAGCCGAACAAGGTGCAGAATCCAGGAGTACTGGTTCTCACTTTAGAACAGATTCCTATTCTCACTTTAGAATAGATTCCCGTTTTCACTTTAGAATAGCTTCCCCTTCACACATCTTCCACTCATACTGCACACGCCAGTCTCCTACTTTCTCCTCCCATTCTTCCCCTTCTCTTTACCGAAATAGAGATTTAAGAGCATTTCCCAGGAACCTCCAATTATTTTTTTTTCTATTTTTGAATTTTATTTTATTTATTTTTTATAAAGCAGGTTCTTATTAGTTATCTATTTTATACATATTAGTGTATACATGTCAATCCCAATCTCCCAGTTCATCCCACCACCACCACCCCTCCCCTCCACTTTCTGCCCTTGGTGTCCATATGTTTGTTCTCTACATCTGTGTCTCTATTTCTGCCCTGCAAAACGGTTCATCTGTACCATTTTTCTAGGTTCTACATATATGCATTACTATATGATATTTGTTTTTCTCTTTCTGACTTACTTCACTCTGTATGACAGTCTCTAGATCCATCCACGTCTTTACAAAAGACCCAACTTCATTCCTTTTTATGGCTGAGTAATATTCCAATGTATATATGTACCACATCTTCTTTATCTATTCGTCTGTTGATGGGCATTTAGGTTGCTCCCATGACCTGGCCATTGTAAATAGTGTGGCAATGAACATTGGGGTGCATGTGTCTTTTTGAATTATGGTTTTCTTAGGGTATATGCCCAGTAGTGGGATTGCTGGGTCATATGGTAATTCTATTTTTAGTTTTTTAAGGAACCTCCATACTGTTCTCCATAGTGGCTGCATCAATTTACACTCCCACCAACAGTGCAAGAAGGTTCCCTTTTCTCCACACCCTCTCCAGCATTTGTTGTTTGTAGATTTTCTGATGATGCCCATTCTAACTGGTGTGAGGTGATACCTCATTGTAGTTTTGATTTGCATTTCTCTAATAATTAGTGATGTTGAGCAGCTTTTCATGTGCTTCTTGGCCCTCTGTATGTCTTCTTTGGAGAAATGTCTGTTTAGGCCTTCTGCCCATTTTTTGATTGGGTTTTTTTTTTAATATTGAGCTGCATGAGCTGTTTATATATTTTGGAGATTAATCCTTTGTCCACTGATTCGTTGGTAAATATTTTCTCCCATGCTGAGGGTTGATTTTGTCCTATTTGTACTTTCCTTTGCTTTGCAAAAGCTTTTAAGTTTCATTAAGGCCCATTTGTTTCTTTTTGCTTTTATTTCCATTACTCTAGGAGGTGGATCAAAAGAGATCTTGCTGCGATTTATGTCAAAGAGTGTTCTTCCTATGTTTTCCTCTAAGAGTTTTATAGTGTCCGGTCTTACATTTAGGTCTGTAATCCATTTTGAGTGTACTTTTGTGTATGGTGTAAGGGAGTGTTCTAATTTCATTCTTTTACATATAGCTGTCCAGTTTCCCCAGCACCACTTATTGAAGAGACTGTCTTTTCTCCATTGTATATCCTTGCCTCCTTTGTCATAAATTAGTTAACAATAGGTGTGTGGGTTTAGCTCTGGACTTTCTATCCTGTTCCATTGATCTATATTTCTGTTTTTGTGCTAGTACCATATTGTCTTGATTACTGTAACTTTCTGGTATAGTCTAAAGTCAGGGAATCTGATTCCTCCAGCTCCGTTTTTTCCCCTCAAGACTGCTTTGACTATTCAGGGTGTTTATGTCTCCATACAAATTTTAAGATTTTTTGTTCTAGTTCTGTAAGAAATGTCACTGAATATGATAGGGGTTGCATTGAATCTGTAGATCGCTTTGGGTAGTATAGTCATTTTCACAATATTGCTTCTTCCAATCCAAGAACATGGCATATCTCTCCATCTGTTTGTGTCTTCTTTGATTTCTTTCATCAGTGTCTTATAGTTTTCTGAGTACAGTTCCTCTACCTCCTTAGGTAGGTGTATTCCTAGGTATTTTATTGTTTTGTTGCAATGGTTAATGGGATTGTTTTCTTAATTTCTCTTTCTGATCTTTTGTTGTTAGTGTATAGGAATGCAGGAGATTCCTGTGCATTAATTTTGTATCCTGCAACTTTACCAAATTCATTGATTAGCTCTACTGGTTTTCTGGTGGCATCTTTAGGATTTTCTGTGTATAATATCATGTCATCTGCAGTGACAGTTTTACTTCTTCTTTTCCAATTTGGATTCCTTTTATTTCTTTTTCTTCTCTGATCGCCATGGCTAGGACTTCCAAAACTATGTCGAATAATGGTAGTGAGAGTGGACATCCTTGACCCATTCCTGATCTTAGAGGAAATGGTTTCAGTTTTTCACCATTGAGAATGATTTTTGCTGTGGGTTTGTTGTATATGGCCTTCATTATGCTGAGGTAGGTTCCCTCTATGCCCACTTTCTGGAGAGTTTTTATCATAAATGGGTGTTGAATTTTGTCAGAAGCTTTTTCTGCATCTATTGAGATGATCATATGGTTTTTATTCTTCAATTTATTAATATGGTGTATCACATGGACTGATTGGCGTATATTGAAGAATCCTTGCATCCCTGGGATAAATCCCATTGATCATGGTGTGTGATCATTTTAATGTGCTGGATTCTGTTTGCTAGTGTTTTGTTGAGGATTTTTGCATCTATATTCATCAGTGCTATTGGTCTGCAATTTTCTTTTTTTGTAGTACCTTTGTCTGGTTTTGGTATCAGGGTGATGGTGGCCTCATAGAATGAGTTTGGGAGTGTTCCTTCCTCTGCAATTTTTTGGAAGAATTTGAGAAGGGTGGGTGTTAGCTCCTCTGTAAATGTTTCATAGAATTCACCTGTGAAATCATCTGGTCCTGAACTTTTGTTTGTTGGAAGAATTTTAATCACAGTTTCAATTTCATTACTTGTGATTGGTCTGTTCATAATTTCTACTACTTCCTGGTTCAGTCTTGGAGGGTTATACCTTTCTAAGAATTTGTCCATTTCTTCCAGGTTGTCCATTTTATTGGCATAGAGTTGCTTGTAGTAGTCTCTTAGAATGCTTTGTATTTCTGCGGTGTCTGTTGTAACTTCTCCTTTTTCATTTCTAATTTTATTGATTCGAGTCCTCTCCCTCTTGATGAGTCTGGCTAATGGTTTATCAATTTTGTTTATCTTCTCAAAGAACCAGCTTTTAGTTTTATTGATCTTTGCTATTGTTTTGTTTCTATTTCATTTATTTCTGTTCTGATCTTTATGATTTCATTCCTTCTCCTAACTTTCAGTTTTGTTTGTTCTTTCTCTAGTTCATTTAGGTGTAAGGTTAGATTGTTTGAAATTTTTCTTGTTTCTTGTGGTAGGTTTGTATTACTATAAACTTCCCTCTTAGAACTGCTTTTACTGCATCCCTTTGGTTTTGGATCATCATGTTTTCGTTGTCATTTGTCTCTAGGTATTTTTTGATTTTCTTTTTGACTTCTTCAGTGATCTCTTCGTTACTTAGTAATGTATTGTTTAGCCTCCGTGTGTTTGTGTTTTTTACATCTTCTTCCCTGTAATTGTTTTCTAATCTCATAGCACTGTGGTCGGAAAAGATGCTTGATATGATTTCAATTTTCTTAAGTTTACCGAGGCTTGATTTACTACCCAAGTTGTGACCTATCCTAGAGAATGTTCTGTGTGCACTTGAGAAGAAAGTGTAATCTGCTGTTTTTGGATGGAATGTCCTGTAAATATCTATTTAATCTATCTGTTCTATTGTGTCATTTAAAGCTTGTGTTTCCTTATTAATTTTCTGTCTGAATGATCTGTCCACTGGTGTAATTGAGGTGTTAAAGTCCCCCACTTTTACTGTGTTACTGTTGTTTTCCTCTTTTATAGCTGTTAGCAGTTGCTTTATGTATTGACGTGCTCGTATGTTGGGTGCATATATATTTATAATTGTTACACCTTCTTCTTGGATTGATCCCTTGATCATTATGTAGTGTCCATCCTTGTTTCTTGTAACAGTCTTTATTTTAATGTCTGTTTTATCTGATGTGAGTATTCCTAATCCAGCTTTCTTTTGATTTCCATTTGCATGGAATATCTTTTTCCATCCCCTCACTTTCAGTCTGTATGTGGCCCTAGGTCTGAAGTGGGTCTCTTGCAGGCAGCATATATATGGGTCTTGTTTTTGTATCCATTCAGTGAGCCTTTTGGTTGGAGCATTTAATCCATTCACATTTAAGATAATTATCAATATATATATTCCAATTACCATTTTCTTAATTTTTATGGGTTTGTTATTGTAGGTCTTTTCCTCCTCTTGTGTTTCCTGCCTAGAGAAGTTCCTTTAGCATTTAGTGTAGAGGTGGTTTGGTGGTGCCAAATTCTGTTAGCTTTTGCTTGTCTGTAAAGCTTTTGATTTCTCTGTCAAATCTGAATGAGATCTTTGCCGGGTAGAGTAATCTTGGTTGTAGGTTCTTCCCTTTCATCACTTTAAAGATATCATGCCACTCCCTTCTGACTTGTAGAGTTTCTGCTGAGAAATCAGCTGTTAACCTTATGAGAGCTCCCTTGTATGTCATTTCTCGTTTTTCCCTTGCTGCTTTCAATAATTTTTCTTTGTCTTTAATTTTTGTCAGTTTGATTACTATGTGTCTTGGCGTGTTTCTCCTGCCTGGTACTCTCTGTGCTTCCTAGACTTGGATGGCTATTTCCTTTCTCGTGTTAGGGAAGTTTTAGACTATAGTCTCTTCAAATATTTTCTCGGGTCCTTTCTCTCTCTCTTCGTCTTCTGGGAACCCTATAATGTGAATTTTGTTGCGCTTAATGTTGTCCCAGAGGTCTCTTAGGCTGTCTTCATTTCTTTTCATTCTTTTTTCTTTATTCTGTTCCACAGCAGTGAATTCCACCATTCTGTCTTCCAGGTCACTTATCTGTTCTTCTGCCTCAGTTTTCCTGCTATTGATTCCTTGTAGTGTATTCTTCATTTCAGTTATTGTATTGTTCATCTCTGTTTGTTGTTCTTTAATTAGTCTACGTGTTTATTCTTTAATTCTTCTAGGTCTTTGTTAAACATTTCTTGCATTTTCTTGATCTTTGCCTCCATTGTTTTTCTTAGGTCCTGGATCGTCTTCACTACCATTATTCTGAATTCTTTTTCTGGAAGGTTGCCTATCTCCCCTTCATTTAGTTGTTTGTCTGTGGTTTTATCTTGTTCCTTCATCTGGTACATAGTCCTCTGCCTTTTCATTTTGTCTGTCTATCTGTGAATGAGGTTTTCCTTCCACAGGCTGCAGAATTGTAGTTCTTCTTGCTTCTGCTGTCTGCCCTCTGGTGGATGAGGCTATCTGAGAGGCTTGTGCAAGCTTCCTGATGGGAGAGACTGGTGGTGGGTAGAGTTGGGTGTTACTGTGGTGGGCAGAGCTCAGTAAATCTTTAATCCACTTGTCTGCTGATGGGTGGGGCTGGGTTCCCTCCCTTTTGGTTGTTTGGCCTGAGGTGACCCAGCACTGGAGGCTACCTGGCTCTTTGGTGAGGCTAATGGCAGACTCTGGGAGGGCTCACGCCAAGGAGTACTTCCCAGAACTTCTGCTGCCAATGTCCTTATACCCCACCCCCCACCTCTACAGGAGACCCTCCAACACTATCAGGGAGGTCTGGTTCAGTCTCCTGTGGGGTCACTGCTCCTTCCCCTGTGTCCTTATGTGCACACTACTTTGAGTGTGCCCTCTGAGAGTGGAGTCTCTGCTTCCCCCAGTCCTGTCGAAGTCCTGCCATCAAATCCTGCTAGCCTTCAAAGGCTGGTTCTCTAGGAATTCCTTCTCCCATTGCTGGACCCCCAGGTTGGGAAGCCTGACGTGGGGCTCAGAACCTTCTCTCTAGTAAGTGAATTTCTGTGGTATAGTGTTCTCCAGTTTGTGAGTCACCCACCCAGCAGTTATGGGATTTGATTTTATTGTGAACGTGCCCCTCCTACCGTCTCATTGTGGCTTCTCCTTTGTCTTTGGATGTGGGGTATCTTTTTTGGTGAGTTCCAGTGTCTTCCTGTTGATGATTGTTCAGCAGTTAGTTGTGATTCCAGTGGTCTCACAAGAGGGAGTGAGCACACGTCCTTCTACTCTGCCATCTTGAACCAATCTCTCCAATTATTAGAAGTTGGCCACCATTCTGTACACTCTGTCTTCTCCAACTATTGAAATCCGACTCAAGTGTAATATATGCAAATTACATTGACTTGATCTTACAACCATCTGCCATCTTGTGTTTCATACCCTTTGGTAAGGAAGTTACCCTAGAGTGGCATGCATTGTTACTTCACACTTTTGTACACACGTGTGCTATTCTGGTTTCCCACTTCACCTCCGGCGAGCAATAATACTTGACACTTAGTAACAATGTCATAATAACAGCAGCAAATAATATTCTTATGATTCATCTTCAACTCACAATTTCAGGAACTTCAGCCCTTTTTTAATATCTCCCCCTCTCTCAGGTATTTCTGGAATTCTCCAGTGAGTACATGTATGCTGACATATGGAGTTCATACTACTCACTCTCCTTCATTCATTTTAATTTGGGAGAAGTTGTCGCTCAGCCCCTCTGAGTGGCTCCAAACTCCAACTTCTGTAGCTGATCTCTACTGAAAACTTCTGGGGCTGCTGGACCAAACTTGCCAAGGCCAGCCCAGTGCTAAAGCTACCACGTACTTCCCACCACCCCCTAGGTCTGTTCCACGTTCTCTCAGTGTCTTCCCAACTGAAAATTTTTTGTTGAAACAACTCTTTCAGTTTGCTACTAACAGAGTAGCAAACAATCTAGGGACATACACCATGCTGCCTTTGGAATCTCCCAGACTAATCTACTGGGATGTGTTGCTCTTGGATTCAAGTTGTCTGCTTCTGATGTCTCTTCCTTTAAGATGATTTATTTAGCAGAAGTTTTATTTTTGGTCCCTTTTGCAGCTAAAATTCCCAACAGACATATCCTGTAGCTATATAACTTATGATGTTTCATCTCCATAAGATGTGATGGAATCTAAAGCACACAAAGATTGTGTGGGGCAAAGACAAAAGGGCCAATGAGGTCTGAAATGCAGCCCACACTCCACTCACCGAACTACGCAACTTAAGATATGTTTGCACCAAACTATGCAAACTATGTCTACCTAAGTTAGTATCTTTTTCTAGTTTACGTAATGGCTATGGCCCTGCTTGAATTCTTAGACTGAGGCTTCAAATAGGAACTCCTATTATATGGAGAGCAGGGACCGTCACTTATACTTCTTTTGTATAGACATCATCATATGGCTGAGCAATGAGCACAGGAGCTACTTCACATGGATATGCTAGATAAAATCTATGAGGAGGCTGATGGTTCCTACCTAGGTAAAATCTCTGGCCCTGGCAGTCTTAGAAAACAATATGGAGATAAGAAAAGTAAAGGGTTCTTTAGAGTGCAAAATGCTGGCTTTCTCTCAATTTCTAAAATCAAACTCAAACCCCATGGCATTTATTTCCTCTTCCTGTACTGAATCATTGATACAGCATTGTGGTCAGGACCGTATTCTGGTATTCTTCTATCAGGCAACCGTATTCCTCCAGGCATTAAGTGTTCCTAGAGCAGTACCATATAATTCCATGCCCCTCCTTCCTTAACGTGTAATCATTTCACAAAATAGGGATGTTTTTCACAATTCAATATAAAATTCTAGTGCTGTTGTGATTGTTGGTAAGACAGGAATGAGATGGGAAGAGTCCGATGACTTCCCCGTAGTGAAAGCCAGAAAGAATTTCAGAACACCGAGTGGTCCAGCTCCTATTTCCCTTCTTCCTCTGGTCTGTTGGGCAGTGCTAGCTAAGTGGTGAGGACCATCCGGATTTAGAATTGCATCTTCAATTGTTTGACGCTAAACAGTATCTTACTGTATGTACTCAGCAAACCTTCACTTTCATCTTCTTGTTTTTTGAAAATCTATACTTCACTCCCCCCCAAAGTTTTTCAGTTTACTGTCAAAGTTCACTGATTCAGCAACTTGCCCTTCCCAAAGTCTTGGAACCCACATACAAAGATTAAACCCTGCTGTACAAAAAGTCAGACAATCCAGCCATGGAGCTGAAGTGGTTCCCACCCTTCACACTTGCCACACCCCATCAGCCAACAATAAATCCCCTCCCAACATAAAAGTCCTCTCTCCCCCACTCACTCAAGAGTAAATCCCCTGTTGGCAGAAAGCCAGACTGAACAGATGTGTCTGCCACCACTTCCTGGGGTGGGGTCAGGCCGCACCAGCTTTGATCAACAAAAAGGAGGAATTTCTAGTGTCAAAGGCCCTCTGCAGAGAATGCCCCAGGGCCCACTCCAAGAAGTAAAGGGACCCAGGATTAAAAAGCAAGGAGGAGCATCCCAACAGGGCAGAGCAGCACAAAAGACTCGTGCATCCAGAGAGGTGGTGTCTTGGTCATTCTTCTCATTTCTTGGACAGTAGTACAAGTGCAAATAAATCCGCCTCTCATGACTAGAAGCTGTCTCTGAAGAAAGGAAATGACTTAGTGATTTTGAGTTTAGTCCACCCTGTTATTTAATCATTCTTGCTAGTTAAAGACATACAAGAAAGACTATTAACCCTTAACGCAACTCAAAGATGTGTTACAGTAGTATTAATTTGTATTAATATTTGACCAGACCTGAAATATCTCCATAAATCAGTATGCTGGCTCATGTAAGGGGCCATCACTGTTTTCACTTGCCACTTTCCACTAGGGTCATGTTTCACATTCTCCAGATGAGCCATTCAGGTTTGTCGTATCTGAGTGCTTCACTTGGAACTAGAACTCGAGAGCATTAAAAAGTATTGCAACATTACTCACAGAAACTGAAGGAAACTTTTACGGTGAAACAGATAGCTAGTGGGAAGCAGCCGCATAGCACAGGGAGATCAGCTCAGTGCTTTGTGACCAACTACAGGGGTGGGATAGAGAGGGTGGGAGGGAGACGCAAGAAGGAGATATGGGAATATATGTATATGTATAGCTGATGCACTTTGTTACAAAGCAGAAACTAACACACCATTGTAAAGCAATTATACTCCAATAAAGAAGTTTAAAAAGAAATTTAAAAACATCTTGCTCAGTCAGCCAAGATTTGCTATCCACTGCCACTGAGGAAATCTGTCCATCAGTGAATACTGCTTGTGATTTATTCCAAGTAGGAATCCACATTGCGTTCTGTTTTGGAGATTTTGTTAATCAGAGTCGGCGAAGTATTTTAACAAAAAATTCCAAAACTCACCCACCAATGTCTGTTGCTTGCACACTTTGCAAACCCGTGCAGGTTGGGGAGCATGGGAAAAGAGGGACTCTGCTCCAGGCAGAAGCAGATTCTTTCCCTCTAGTAGCTCTGCCATCAGGCTTGGAGTCCTTTACTGATGCTGTGAATCTGGCAGAGTAAGAGGGAAGACAGAGAACAGGAGCATTGCACCAACACTTTTATGGGCTCAGCTTGGAGGAGATTGGTGCACCTCCCTTTCACTCAGGCTGCTCTGGCCTTTGTAACTGCAAGGGAGGCTGGGAAATGTAATAGAGTTATGTGCCTAGTGAAAAAGAAACATTACAGGTTAACAGTTGCTACACAATTAAAGCTTACTGTGGGTCAAAATTTGCGGTAAGAATTTGCACAATGAAAGAGGGGAGCCTTTTCATTCTCAAGAAAAAAGTCTGTCTATTCTAGTTTACAAAATGCAACATACAGCCTTTTCTTGACAATATGGTTTTTCAGCATTGATTTGTTTTCAAAATTTCAGATGGTAGAAGTTGCAGGTAGAAGAAAAACTGAGCAATCATACACATACACACACACGCACACACACAGACAAACACATCCTATGACTTTGCCTGAAGTATAAACCCAAAAGCCTGCATTTACCTTCATGCATTTAACTTTTACTGGCATTTGAAGAGCTTTGCAGGCAAGGTCAAGTTTTTCTTTTTCTTTTTAATTAATTAATTTATTATTATTATTATTTTTTTTTTTTGGCTGCATTGGGTCTTCGTTGCTGCACTCGGGCTTTCTCTATTTGCGGCGAGCGGGGGCTACTCTTCGTTGTGGTACGCGGGCTTCTCTACAGAAGCGGTGGCTTCTCTTGTTGTGGAGCACGGGCTCTAGGCATGCAAGCTTCAGTAGTTGTGGCACTCAGGCTCAGTAGTTGTGGCTCGCAGGCTCTAGAGCACAGGCTCAGTAGTTGTGATGCACGGGCTTAGTTGCTCCGCGGCATGTGGGATCTTCCTGGACCAGGGCTTGAACCCGTGTCCCCTGCATTGGTAGGCGGATTCTTAACCAGTGCACCACCAGGGAAGCCCAAGGTCAAGTTTTTCTAACTCCACATTATTTTCTATATATTTTAATAAACAATGAAGTCTTGTTCAGTTGTTTATAGCTACTTTGTTTGATTTAAAATGCAAAAGGCTTAGGGGATCGTGGAGGATGGAGATGGGTACATATAGGGATTAAGCTTCATTTTTGAAAAGTACTACTATCTTGAATGTTCAGAAGTTTACAACATGTGCAAGAAAATGCATATTAATGAGCGCTGGTGTGCTTTGGGTTGAGATGTCCCTCCTTTGGGACAGGTGCAGTGTGAGAAATACTATGAGAAAGAAGAATGAGGGAAAAGAGATTTCAAAAGTGTTGTTGTTCCTTCTCTCTCCATTTTCCCTTCCCTTTCCTTCTCTTCTCTGAGGCAAAGATCAGCAAGTCAATCAAGGAAACAGGCTGTGACAGGGAGAAGCAGAAATGGCCATTGTGGTTGGAAGACTGATTACATTGAGTAAATAAGAAAAATTGAGCAAATAATTCAATATATTGAGGATAGCGATACACACATAGATGTATGTCTGTGACAAATACATACACACATAGATACAGAAACAAAGATGAATGAGGGGACGTATTTACATAATATGTATACATATATATTTATATTAAATGTATATATTTATACATACATTTCTTAATTCTGTCCACTGAGAGGGCACAGAAACAGTGGCATCCCAATATAAAATACAGTGAGTATACTAAGCATCTAGATCTTAGCTTTCCTATACCTGCCTCTACTAAAAAGGAGTAGGGCTCCTTTAAGAAATTGTAATTTCCAGGATTGGGATAGGAAAGCATAAAATGCGCCTGGAACATGTGGTTTCTCCAGAAAATTGGGAAATGTTCAATAAATGATGGGAACATATCAAAAGGACATAGAAGTTCAAGTAAGGACCTAAAAAGTGTAAATACATAAATAAATCAATGGGGGGTTGAGTGGGGAGAGTAAGCTCTTCCTTACTGTGAATGCCAGTAAATAAATGTAAAAGGAATGATGTAATTAGAGAATCATCTCTTGAGAAATATCACAGCAGGGGTTGATTCAGACGGGAGTCTTCAGAATATGCTACAGCTGATGGGTGGAGATTTGATGAGGCACAGAATGTTGGCATAATCTCATGATACTTCCTTATCATATATTAGTAGTCCACTTGTAAAGCACAAAATCGAGAATTTAATTTGGAGAAAGTTGACAAGAACCAGTATAATGAGGTGACCACGGTTAAGATCCCCAGAGATGGATATGTTGGAATGGTGTGCCTCCTCTTTTGAGGGACTACGAAGAGAACAGCATCACTTGCAAGATTTCCTGTCAAGAAAGCATGATCTGGGTCTGGTCATGAGAAGTAGCAGATGAACCCAGGCTGAGAATGAAGATATAAAATCGAAAATCTGTACTCTTTCAAAGTATCAAGGCCGTGAAAAACAGGGAAAGACTGAGGAAGTGGTCCAGACTGAAATATCTGAAGACACAGGATAACTAAATGCAGAAGTGTTTCTGGATAAGATCCTGGAACAGAAAGGAAAATACGATATTATTGGGGCAATAGTGGAAATGTAGATGGCCCCATGGAAGGATGGTAGTGTTGTATCAGAAATGTAGATTTTCTGGTTTGGATTGTTGTATGCTAGTTATTTAGGGGAGCGTCCTTGTTTGGGTAACACATCCTAGAGTGTTTCAGGGTTCTGGGGTATCATCTTACAGTATACTTCGGAAAAATTAAAAATAAACTCATGATAATGTGTAGATAAGTGACTGGTTATGGAAATGCAATAGTATGTTAACATTTGGGGGAGCTGGGTGAAGCAGTTACAGAAGTTTTCTGTACTATTCCAGCAAATTTTTTTAAGTCTGACAGTTTTTTCAAAGAAATAACTAACCAAAAATAAAAGGAACCTTCTCCATTTAAAGTAAAGTGTCTGTGAATCTCAAATTGGGTACACTTTGATATTTTTTAGTAACTCCAATTAAAATGTAAATTGCTTCTAATTATTTTTGTGGCCAGACCATGTTTTATATATGCAATTCCATTTCAAGATTGGACTCAAAGAATCCAAGCTTTCATTCAAGTTATAATATCCAACTTTTATGAAGTGCAAACTAAGCTTTTATTTAGTGATAATATCTAACTTTTATTGAACATAAAAATGCTTTACCTGTATTATTTCATTATATCCTTACAATAACCCTATGGTTAGGCACTGCTTTTGTCCCCCTTTCCTAGATAAACAAACTGAGATATATTAGGATTAGGTTTGGCCGCACATTACAGGAAAGATCAAAATGACAATAGCTTACGCAAATTTGAAGTTTCTTTTTCTCCCATCTAAAAGATGCCTGAAGATATGCTGTCCAGGGCAAGGCATGGGCCCCCCACCCCCACCCCTGCACTTTGTTCTTTCTGTTCTGCTTTTTTCAGTAAGTGATTTCCATACCTAAAATCAGCTCATGACCCAAGCTGGCTGCTAGAGTTTCAGTTTCATTTGCATTTCCAGGCAAGAGTAAGGAAATGAAGTAGAAATCAAGGGCACTGCTTTCTTTCCTTCTAGTTAGTGTTGACCAAAAGTCCCAAAGATCATTCTGTCATGGCCCAAATTGCCACAGGGTCACACTTAGCTACCCAGTAGCTTGGTTAATGTCATGTTTCTGCTGAGCACATTGCTCTGAATTCGGTGAAGAATTCTACTGATAGTGGGAGGCAGCTAGCAATCTCCAAAGAGAGTATTTATCTCAGGTCCCCCAGCTAGTAAACTGAGGAGCTTCGGTTATGTAAATCCAAAGCTTGAGCATTTCACAGGATGATAAACTGCTCAGTCCTGCGGGGGTTGGCATCCTCCTGCAGGTAGCAGTGGTCTCTGCATGGTCAGCAGTAATTGCTGAACTGACATTGGCACTCAGTATGGCTTCAAGGTCATCAAAGGCCTTAGTCCAACATCACCACAGGAGCCAGAATTAGAAAGGAAAAAAATACATGAGTACTGTGTGGGAAGTGAGAGGACTCTATACCTGACTGTGCATGAAACATTCTCAGTAATAATTGGTCAGGAGATCCCACAACAGGGGGCAAGGATCGGAGTTCTGAGGCTGTCATGGCCTCTGTTATTCCCCTGTATCCTGGGGAGTGATCTGTGATGCATGGGAAATCTGTAGATGCAGTGGAAATCTTCAGAATATTTTCTCAGTGTCTGAGGGGGTTGAAGGGAGATAAAGAGGTGGGTGGAAATTATTTGGACTTATCCTTCCTTATCACACTTTTCCCTGCACACAGAAAACACTCTTCCCATAGTTACAGTAGTCTCACTTTCCTTGGAGTAAATAACAGACATCTGTACCTACTCCTGCATTGTCCAGAAAGTAAAGTTTTTTGCCTCTCTTCCAAAATCCTTTAGAAGTCTCTATGGGAGGCTACCAGATGCTAGTTGCCTAAAACTAGTCTGGTCCTATCAGATGATCTGGAGGACAGTGAAGACCCTGTCTGAAGTTCTACTCTGCATGCCACTGTGCCCCCAAGGAAACAGGAGACAACTGACTAGTTGCCAGAAATGGCAATAGACGATATTTTACCCCTCGAGCGTGGGGGTAAAAAAAAGTTTCGACACTTTCTTTATTCACTGTCTGTATAATTTCTCTTTCATAATGAAATCTTTTTAAGCCAGAGGAGGGAAAGTAAATTCTCCCCAAATATTCCAAAGTAAAATTGCTTTTGGCTATTTCCAAACCTAAAAGAATCAGCCAAAACAATTTCAAGCAAATCTTTTTGAAAGCACAATAACAACAACAAATTTCCCGAGTGTGATGTTGTGAAGGTCAAGGTCTAACCTGATGTAAACAAAAACATCTCAGTAGAGCAGAGTTAGAGGTTAAATAAATGTTTCTAACAACAGGGATTTAAAGCAGCACCATTAAAAATAGATTCCTAGCCTGTAAAAAAAAGAGAAGAAGGTAATGACTGCCTTTAATCTTTTCTCTGAGTTCTGAATGAGAAATAGATTCAGGAACTCACTCTGGAAACCGAAGAAGAATAGATTTATGACTAGAAATGTGAATGAAAATATCTGTACAGCAAGGAAAATACTCCATTTAAAGCACATTATGTCCTAGTCATTTTGATAGAGAATAAAGTCCTTAAAATTTTATTTTAAAAATATATTCATCTTTTTCCAAGTCATATATGTCATTAATGAAAACACATATAACCAAAAAATAAAAATCCCTCCTAAATCCCACTACCCACTAAATGTTCATTGTTACTAATATCTTGGAGTATCTGTTTCTTTTCTGTGCATATTCACACATATATTTTTAATTTTTTCTAATTTGTATCATATTGCAAAAACTACTCAGTGACACCTTTTCTCACTTAGCAAGTCAGAAACAGCATTAACCTGTATCACTAAATATTCTAAAGCATGTTTTTTAAAATTGCTGCAGATTATTCCTTGTTATGTCCATACATAATTTCTTTCTTTCACAACTCTTTTCATCTGAATACATATTATTTTCAAATTTCTGTTATTATAATCAGGCCTGCAGTTTACTTTTTACATTTTTCTACATGAATCTTTGTGTAAATCCCAGATTCCTTCCTCAGGATAGTTTTTTAGAATGAATTACTGGACCAGGTAGCAAGAACATATTTAGGGATTTGGAAGCCAAAATGGCATCCAGAAAAGTTCCAAAATGGCATCCAGAAAAGTTGTACTGATATCATTCTCACCAGCAGGGTGAGTGCCCGTCTCTGCCCTCACAGATATACATGTGGATAGATCATTTTATGTATACCTCCATTTTAATAAGGGAAATGTCTTTATTTCCCTAATTTCTAATACAGTGAAATATTTTTCATATATTTAGTATCATAATTTTCTTTTTTGGTTCATTGCCTTTTCATGTTCTTTGTTTTCTCACAGTCCACTTGTATTTTTATCAGTCTGTTAGAACTCACATATTCAAAGTGGTGAATATTTTTGCCAGTTTTTAATTTGCCTTATTATTTTGTTTGTGATTATTTTGTTGTCTCTGCTGTTATACAGAAAGCTTAAATTTTTACATAGTCAAATCTATTAATCTTTTCACTAATATGCTTAAATGTTTATAAAGGCGTATCCTATTCCCAACTGGATAAGTGGTCAGTCTTGTTCGGTTGTGGCTCTTAAATTTAGATGACATTATAGCTGAAAGAATTACAACATACGACTAGCTTAGGGATTTTTATGTGATAATACAGTCCACTCGGTGGGGACATAGTCAAGTGAAATGGCCAAAATGTCCAGGCTTCTGTATGCAGAGGGGATTTCTGACACTGTAATACTGGAAATAGAATGAAGTAAAAGATTCATGGGCAATGGGGGAAATCATCCCTTTCAGCTGAAAGAGTGGTCTTTATGACTGTTCTCATAGGCAGCCCATAAGATCTGAGAATTAGGAACCCTTCTCAAGGAACAAGCGACTTCAGTAGTCGTTGGTAGAAAGTGAATTCTGCACGTACATGCAAAGGCAAATAGAAGCAATTACAGCTGTGTAAGAAGTTGGTGAAGCAACTATATTTCAAGGCTGAGCTTTGAGTAACTGCTTTTAAAAAGGCAGAGGAATTGCCTCACTTGCTGTAGACACCCTGACAGAGAAACACAACATTTAGATCAGAGTGGAGTCACAGAGCAAGAAAGACACAAATACCAGAGGAATTTTTTTTATAAGACCAAGGAAGAGATAGAGAGATTTGGCAGCCACATTTGGCTAGTAATTTTACCAGCTCTTAGTGGGTTATGGCTGTGCTGCCTTTCAACCTGGTTTGTTAAAATTTTGCTCAAGCTTAAACTTTAGGTTATAGCATTCAGCCTCAATTGGTTTTTCTGTTGTTTTCCAATATCTCTAGATCAAAGATCTCACTCAAATATTGTTAAAGGCAGCATTCTAACCTGCATGGTCTGTGTGACAACCGTGATCTAGATTTAGGTTCCCAGAGTGGAAGCACTACATAGAGATCTCCTTTCAGGAAAGTGCAGAGGCAACGCCGATTACCATTTGGGGGTGTCATGCATTCCTGACAGTAGAACGGGACTCCCCTGGACTGGGTTGTGATCAGGCAGGATCACTAGTTATGTGAAGACAATATTGTCGGAGAAAATTATCAAGATAGCATAAGGTACGTATAGGGTAGTTACTGAAAGCTCAAGCATAGGTCTCAGAACTGGCTTTAAATAAAGTCTCCCCACCTTCTAGCTGCTGAACCTTGTGCAAGTCATTTAATTTCTCCAAGTTTCAGACTCCCAGTCTGTAAAATGATTTTAATATTCTCAACATCATAGAGTTGAAGTGGGGATTCAAGGAGATAATGTATATTAAGTATTTAATCTCCCAGTCACAGAGCCTCATTTATTTATTGGCTCAGTAAACTGTTCCTGTCATTATAAACAGCAAACAAGGAAAATTAATAATGTGTTTCTAGAATAGTCCCTACATAAAAATGCAAGTAAAATGATTATAACCTAATACCTGCCTATAAACTTTAATTATTATCCCACCAATTAGTATCAGTGAAATTTTAAAGGAAATAAAAATGCATGTAAGAGTAAAAACGCTAATGCAACATGGCATTACCAAATCAGTGAGAAAACGGAAATACAATATTGCAAATCATTAGCAATCTCATCTAAAGATTGGTTACTCTTAAGTTTGGTTAAAACCTTCTATCATTATACAGCAAAACCAGATATAAATTCACTTATGGAGCCTTTATCATGTCCTAGGAGTTATGATAACTGTTCTCATTTAAATGATCTCATTTAACCTTACATTTTATTACAAAAGGAAACTGAATCACTAAGGATTTAAGAAAACTGTAAAATCAAACAGCAAAGTAAAGAGTTAAACTGGTATTTTCACTCGGCCTCATTTTCAAGCTTGACATTCTACTCATACACCATGAAGCAAATAGGAATTAATCTGTTGCAAACTGCCCAAACTCACAGCTTTTCTTGCAAGTTTATCTGGAAAAGGAAAAACATAGAACCATACCCACACAGTCAGAAACTAATTTCAAAGCTTTGGCTTTACACAGCCAGAGGAGGAGTCATTCATTAAGCGGTATTTGGAATTTTTAGTTTGTTTTTTGTTTTGTGTTCATAAAAGACTTGAGGAGTTGGGAGGGATCAAAAGAAGGGAATTGGTTATAATAATATGGTAACTTGCAGATCATAAGGCTAGTCAAAAGATTTTTCTTTAAGGACTGATTGAAAAATCTGAGAATTAATGGAGAAGTGTGAGTTTGACATAAGAGTTCCTGTTGGATATTTAGGAGAATAAAAGAAATATCTGAAACTTTCCAAGGGCCACTTTGGCCTGTTCTAGAGAACCTTGGAGTAGCAAAGCCCGTTGGGCGCTTTACTCAGAATCAGGGGAATGTGCTATGGGTGGAATGAGACAGATGGAGGGCTAGACCAAGAGTGTGCGTTGGGGCAGAATGGAGTTTCCTTAAGCTGAATAAGGAAGTCATAGACCTGAAGGCAGCCCGTCAATATTTGGATGCACCCAGGAGAGGATGCCAGCAGATTGCAAAGGCTTTAAACTGTCTGGGTTCTGGTTCTCAAACTATGAGGATGATCATGTCATGTACAATGTTAAATACCATCACTCATATTGTAATGTCTAAAATAATTTTGTGGAGTGGTGAGACAGCATGGTTGTATCCCTAAGAGCAAAGAGACCCACCTCATATTCACACACTTTTTCTGGGTCCTGTATAGCAGCAATCCTGTACAGGACTGCTTGTCACAGTGCCCCTTGGCTGAGACAGGACGCAAGGAGGGAGAAAGTCTACCAGTCTAGCAGAAATAAGGCAAACTTCTTTTCCCCAAATATTTTTTGAAGGCAGGTCACCCTTTTGAGGAAGGGTAAATTGAGAATTGATTTATTTAACAGAAAGCTGACTACTACTGACTACAAATAATTCTGCCGCCTTCTAGATTTGAGAAATGCCACCTGCCAATTTAGTGCCCAGGAGGGAGTTTTTACAGCAATTACTGTTAATGGGAAATAAAGTTCATTTTCAAAATTGCAAACTGAAAGGACCAGTTGAAAGTTGGATTCTGGTTTTCCTGAACTACACAGTGTTTTTCTCCCTCATAAAAGACAACAAAGTTGACCCTCTGGTCCCACTGAACCTAAAAGGCCATCTCAGGGAAAACAGGACGTGGTTGAGAACAATGACATCTCTGCAAACCGCAGGCAGAGCCAGCAGATGAATAAAGCCCTGGTGTTTTTCAGAAAGTCGGAAGAAAAGCATGGATTCAAAAGGAAAACAATGACTGTGGAAATACTGTTGCTACTTTTGCCCACAAACCAAAATTTCCACCTTCCTCCTCATACTGGTCCATTTTCACCTGAATATAATGCCTAGGAATGACCTTCTCTGTATCAGATGCCCTCTTGCCCATGTTCTGAAGCCCACTACATGGTTTTTATGTCCTTTGTCTTTATTGTGATCTTTTAAATGACAAGTTTGTTCAAAAATTCTCAACAAGGAATCCCTAGTCATATGAATCACAGAATGTTTGTATGTATATCATATCATCTCTCCAAAATAATTTGTATTTGGTCTAAGAGACTTTATAGCCAGAGTTGAGATTTCTGCTAAAATACAGAAATCTGTGAGTAGGAGATATTTTGCGGTTTTCACAATTGCTGTCACAATGAGAGCACCTATGAAAATGAACAAGAGAAAAGATCGATTTCAATCAATAAAGCAATAACAATGCATTAAGATATTCCTCTCTGTAACACTCAGCCCATTCCTCCTGCAACATTTCCTTTCAACGTCCTTAATCTAGGTACAAGGATTTTTAGAATTTCAAGTAGTTGTAAAGGAAGACATAATCATTTAAACCTAACTAATTTAGAGGAACATTAGCTCAAGAGCAAAATATGAACCACAATCTACTAAATTTACTATTTCTGCTATTCATCAGTTTCACTGATCGTTACAAATAAGTACAATAAAAAGGCAATAGCTGAGGCACTTAAACTACATGAAAGAGAAAAATGAATCTATGTCATTTTTCAAGAGTTGATTTTTTAAAGTTCTTTTTCTTCCTTACTGGCCCCCTTTTGTATCACGTGTAAAAAATAATTAGAAATGGTAAAAGTCAATATAAAGGTACAGATCCCTGTGTGTGAATAAGCTATTCATGAAAAAGTTGGCTTGCTCCTTTTAATGGTCACCAAGTACTTAACAGACACTCCTGTTAAATTTGTGAGGAAAATGATGAATATCTCTTCTTAGATCATGGGGATGCTTAGGCTGGTGGTCCCATAATTTCCTATTATATGATCTTCATCTTCATTTGAATCTTGCATTTTTAAAAAGTTGTTTTAATGTTTCTAAACACCAAAGTACTAAGTTATAAAACCCTTGAGGGCAGGACCTAAGTTTATTCATCTTGTTTTTCTCCCTAATAATTCACAAAGAGGCCCATATCATTAAAACTACTTAATAGTTGACAGATGAGAGCTTTAACCTTTGCGCAAAATAGTACCTTTTTTGTCTGATTCTTGATTTTGAACTTGACACGTTTTCCTTTATATTTCCAACTTAACTTGCTTTACTTGGGTAACTAACAAGCAGCTTACTAAGCCAGAATGGCATCTCCCGATAATGAGTTTGGTTATCCAAGAACACCCCTAATTTTGAATTATGTTTTGCTCTTTACCTTATTTTATCTTATGTTCCATCTTGGCACTTGAATATCCTGTCTGTATTTTGCTCAAATGATGTTGCTGACGTAGGTAGAAAACCCTTGAAATTTATGTGTTCTGCAATTTCTTACATTTTGTTGCTGGAACACCTTGAAATCCTGATTTTGTACAGAAACTGTCAACATAAGGGACAAACTGGTGATTTATAGATAGAAATGTGAGTCTAAATTTCTGTGTTGCCAAGCTGCTCATTTTAAAAACACAGTGAATTACAGGAGAAGTAAATCCACAAAACTGGAATGTTTCCCCTCATTTCTCCAATGAGTGATAAGCAATGTTCCTCTTCAGTGAATAACTTTTGTTTATCTCATTGATCATTTGCACTGAAAAATGTCTCATCCAAGTTTCTAGTCATCTCTTTCTTTAAAAAGAAATAATTACAGTAATCTTTGGATGATATTGCATATTAAATACCTGATTCTTTCTTTTGCATTTTATGACAGCTTCTAAAATTATATGCCAATTGGTACTGAAGTTCTGGTTTTGGAGAATAACAGCTCAAAGAAAATATGAACTCGATCCAAATTGAAATTATTTTAAAAGCTACATTATATAATAATGCTCGGGATATAAATGCTAGCTAAAGAAAGGGAAGTTATGTTTACCTTCTTTGTAAAAAAAAATCAAAAATTTAACTTAGGACAATGAACAAAAAATCTAAAGAACTATCATGAGAAGATAACATCACACCCACCCAGCTGTAGACTAAAGCCAGTTTTCCATCAGAAGATAACATGGACCTCCACAAAAGTAGAAACAGAAATTTACTGTCTTTCTCAATATTTCCCCTTCTTATACTGCCATAATCTCTGACTCTCCTTGTCTTCATTCCAAAAACAACAACCAAGTAATAAAAGCAGAAGTAGCACAAATTTCCTCTCCATTATCTAAGGCTCAGATCCATTCTTTCCTCTTCTGTAATATCTCTCTTGACTTCTGTGACCCATACTATTATTTTTTCAACTCTCGTTTCACATTTCAGCAGTGACATGCAGCTTAACACTAGCTTTTGGACTACTTTTTTCCTTCTAACTGAATTGTACATTGTCTAATATTAACAGCTGACAGTTTGCCTGTTTTACATGTGTCAACTCTTTTAATCCTCATACAACTCTATTAGTAGTACCATTTTAGAAATGAAAAACAGCCTCAGAGAGATTAAGTAACCTGTTCAAAGTCACAGTCGGCAAAAAGTAGAACTAGGGTTTGGGTACTGGGTTTATATCCCTAAGCAGAATGCTATACTCTCTCAAAAACATTTCTATCTGGAAACAACTTAAACCTCCTACTTGATACCTAAGACAGTGCTCCCTGGTAGTAGGGATTCCAGGTATCCAGATTCTGGTAAAGAAGAGAGACTTAGTTGGATTTAATCATGGACATTTATTAAATTTGTGCCTCTGACTTAATTTTGGAAGGCAGAGTAATACCTTGGAAAATATGCTGTCATCTTCTGGGACCTTCCAAGATCGTTTTGCCAAATGGGGATGGAGGATACCAAACAAGAAAGGTAAAGGATCAGGTGGGCAGAGATGCCTGTAGCTACAGACCAAGCATGACGTACAGCCAGCTGCCATCTTTTCAGACCTGGACATTCTAATACCTGAATTGGGATCTGCTTTTGACTTAAAATGACTGTGACACTCACTGCCTGTTACTAAGAATGAGCAGACAAGCCATCAGCCTGTCAAAGTAGCCAGTCCACAGCCAAAAAAGGATTACTCTCACTACATAAAGTATAGAGGGTGGGTGAGGAATAAAAATGCAGTTTTATATGGATTGTAATCTACACAGTTGAACATACTGGTTACTCATATTCAAATACATGTTTGTGACTTTATTTTATTGTATTAACCCTATTAACATCCTCTGGAATTAATGCTTTACAAGATGGATTTTGAAAAATGCTGTTAAATTTGTAAATGAGAGAGACGTTAGGAGGATAAGATGAGGTAGCACGCCAAGAGGGAAACTCAGATGTTTTGAGGGCCTGTTGTGTAGAGTGCTCTCTGGCCAGTGAGTTACATGGTTTGTTCTGATCTAGGACTCAAAAGAAGCCTATAAAATAGTTATTATCCTACTTTGAAGAGAAGGAAACTGAGGAGGACATTTTACCCTCAAAGTTTACTATGTACTCGCCAGTTTATCTTTTAATTTCCACTTTTCGATTACTGTTAAGCTTTGGTATTATTACCCTTATTTTTATAGTTGATGAAATTGAGACTTAGAGAGGTCACATATCTTATACAACGTCACTTCGACCAGAGAGCCAGGATTCAAATCTAGTTCTGATTCCAACATCTGTGTTCTTAATTGAATGATTTAAATCCTTGAAATTAATTTCACTAAAAGAACTAAGTCATTCAATAATATTTCTAGTCTAGCGAAAGTTGTGCTTATGGCCCAGGGGCCACAGAGAAAAGAATGAAAATCAGCTCTGTGCTAATATCCAACTGCCTAGATGACATCTCTGTTTGTCTGAGTAACATGGCCAAAGCTGGATTTTTGATATTTTCCCTTAAATCTGCTCTACTTACAACTTTCCTCACTTTGGCTGATGGAAAATCTATTCTTCTACTTGCCCAATCTAGGAAAAACCTGGAATCACACCAATTAACAAAGAGAATATAATATAAACAGTTGTTAACTGGATATAAAGTTGTTAACTGAGTAACTGAAAAGGCAAAAAGTGGTATAATGGACGTAGAAAGGGCAGGAAGCAGCAACCGTGGCGGGGGAACAGAGGAGAGAGGTTGGAAATATTAACACTTAGTAGCTCAGGCCTCTAAGGAGAGGCCCTGACCGGCAGGTGCCTCTGAGAGAGTGTGACGAGGCTAGTTCTGTGAGCGCTAGAAAAACTACAAACTGCTCTAAGGGAAGAGACTGCTGGGTTGCAGAAGCGTTGCTGCAAACAGGAAGCAGACAGGAAGCCACAGGAAGCCAATAGGAAGGAGCGAGTCCCTTCTTCCCCCTCCACGCGCTGGCAGCCCCCAGAGTCTAACAGGGGAAAAAAGCAGAAAGGTGGCTCATAGTGTCCCAGCACCAGTATCACAAAGCCAAATACAAGAAGGGTGAGTTTGGAGTTGAGAGTTAATAGCTTATTAACTGGCACACCCATTTAAAAAGTGAATCAGATATTGCCTTCCTTTGCTGAAAATCCTGCAAGGGTTCACTCACCATTTTCCTAAAGTAAAAGCCAGAAGCCTAACAGTGACCCACGGGGTCCTGCATGAATTGCTCCCCAGATCTCTGCCCTTACCTCCAGCTCCTCCATTCCTTATTCCCTCTGCTCCAGCCACTCTGCTCTGGCCTTCTTGCTCTTTCTCAGACATACTTAACATGGTACCATCATAATGGCCTTTCCTCAGCAGTTCCCTCTACCATTCTGGAATGTTCTGCCCCAGAGATCTGGGTGGCTAACTCCCTCACCTTCTTCAAGACTTTGATCACATCTTACCTTTTCAAAAAGACTAGTGCTGACAACCCTACTTAACTGAGCACTCTGCCTTCCCACCCCTGCCCTGTGTCCCAATTCTGTGACCCTGTTCTGTGTTTTCCTTATTTTAACAGCACTCATCACCTTCTATCGTATTACCTAAATACTATGTTTATTGTTACAGTTGTTGTGGCCTCTCCCGTTGCGGAGCACAGGCTCCGGACGCGCAGGCTCAGCGGCCATGGCTCACGGGCCCAGCCGCTCCGTGGCATGTGGGATCTTCCTGGACTGGGGTACGAACCCGCGTCCCCTGCATCGGCAGGCGGACTCTCAACCACTGCGCCACCAGGGAAGCCCTACAGCCTTTTTCTTGACTGCTATCATGTAAGCTCCATAAGAGCAAGGATCTTTGTTTCTTCACTCATATAGCTCAGGCATCTAGAACAATGCCTAGCACATAGTAGGCACACATTAAATATTTATCAATATGAAAAGATTTCACTTTAGTCAGCTATGTAGAATTATTCATGGGAATGAGAAGAATGATTAAATTTTGCTGTTGTTTCCTTTATAAGTACAAAGGACTGTGTTTTGCCTACCCTGATAGGCAGATCAATTTGCTTTTCTTGGGTTAAGCCTCGCAGAAGATGGAAAAAAGTGCTAAAATACAGCCATTTAATAAGGGGAGGTGGCCTAGAATAAAAAATTCCTCTCAGATAACCATGAAGTGGTTGCTTTATAGGCAAATAATTGAGTCGATTGCTCAGCAGAATATATGAACATAAAATAACAATTGCACTGTTGAGATATTAAAAACCAAATCCACATTTTCACTTATACATTCCTCATTATTTTCCATAAGTCCAAAGGGACCAAGTTTTAGAGGACGTATTTTTTCCAGCCTGAATAAGGTAGCATTTCAAATAATAAAGTGGTAGGTATGTAGCTTTATAATATTTCAGTAACCTGAACCAATAGGTTTTATGTACTTTTTCTCAGTGCATACTGTATTTCACAATAGAGGAATAAAAAAAATGTTTTAAAAATCATAGACAGCAGGACTTCCGTGAAAATAGAAAACGAAACTGAGGTCAACGCCTGATGTTATTGTGCTTTGTGGATATTATTTATCCACCTGATAAATGGACTTGACAATCGCAAGTCCCCTAGCCCTTCCACTTCTGGGGGTTCTGGTGTGACGGTTTTGCTCAGCCCCAGGGAGGGTGAGCCGGGGATGTTAGGAAGGCCCAGGCAGGAGGGCAGGGCTGTTTTGGAAGGGCAGGCAGCGAGGAGACAAAGGCGCTGCAGTATTCCCTCTCAGACAGGACAGGATCAAACTCCCTCTGAGTGATTAGCCTCTGGGGTCCGCAGAATTAACAGACTCAGGCTGGTTCTTAAACAAAAGTAACAGCTTTCACCAAGCCAATAACTTCTGGCCTGTGTGAGCCCTGGGAACTTGTGCCTCCCAGAGTCCTCTGAAAGCCTGATTCGCTACAACCTCATGGAAAATTTAAAAAACAAAACAGAACTCTTCCTCAAGCCTTTGGAATAAGGAATAGATGATCCTAGAGGGCAGATGGGACACTCCTGGACAGCCCTTCGTACTTGAAAGCAAGGCCAGAGGAGAAACTGCAGAGACAGAGGAGGCGATAACTTGCTGACTGAGCAATGACAAAGCACTCACAGGAAGGGAGAGGCCCCGTTCTGCCCAAAGGCAAAATAAACTGACAGCAGGGCCAGGAAGACGGACCGAGAGAGAAGTTCAAATAGGCATACCAGGAGCTGTCTCAGCAGGCCCGGGCAGAGAAAAATCAAGCCTCGTCACAAATTCATATAGGATAAAGATCGTCCATATCTCCACTGAACAGGAGAAATGAGTGAGAACCATAGAAATGCTGCACATCATCCTATCTGGGTCACCTACCGTAGCATAGCATGTACAAATCAGAGGACGATGTCAGTATTGGAAAAAAAAAAGAAAATTCCACAGAGTATTCTCTTCTCCTACAAGAGGAACTCAGTGGTTTCCTGAACCATCCCACTTTACTGAAATTAATAATTTCCTTTCTACTCCCTAGAATCCAGGAGCCCCTCACCCCATCTTCCCTCGTCCTGTGTGTAAGATACATTAGGAAGAAGTTACACGGAATGGCCCTGGGAGGTAAAATTATAAAGGAAAGCCAGTCTTTATAGCCCTCCATAGCCTCCCTCCCTCCCTCCTCCCATCTCTATCTTTTTCTGCTACACACACACACACACACACACACACACACACACACACGCAAACACACACACACCACCTTTTGGGGCTCCATTTGCCTTTCTTGGTTCCCAGCAAAAGTTACTTCCTTAGACATAAGGAAGAAAGGAAAGGCCTATCTAAGCACATTCTTTTGAAACTTTGAATACATGAATCCCAACCTTTTAGAGATAAGTACACATCTATTCTCCATTTCAAGCTGGAAAACCACATTTGGAAGAAAACCTGCTGAGAGCACGAGAAGCCCAGTAGCTTCTTCCTTTCTAGCAGGCTCCAGCTACTCCTTCCTAATGGTAAATATGTTTTGCAAACTTGGTAACTTTCAGACAAAAATCCTTTCGCAACAGAAATGTTCATTGGCGGCGGAGAATGTGGTCCTGAGAACAATTGCATCTGTGATTTTGGTTGCAAAACTGCTTCAGGCCATTCCTCAAAAGCTAATCTGCCATAAAACTGTTAGCATGGCCATTACCCTCAAAACATATTGCATAAACTCCATTTTGGATACTTTTGCTTTTGAAATATCTCCTACCCAGAATGTTCTTTTCTCAATTCTTGATTTATTTAAATTATGCCCCTTCCTTCAAATTTGAATCCAAGGTTTATCTCTTCATGAAGCTCAGTCACTGCAGCTGCATAGTTAACAGGTTTGGGGGGAAAACTAACCACCCATAATAATACTCTTCTCTGGGAACTCCACCATCCATATCCCCTGCTGAAGTTCAAGTTTGTTCTACCCAATCCATTTTTCTAGTCACAGTAAACTCAACCAGAGGTGAAAAACCTGCCCCAGCCAGTCAATTCATTTGCTGCCTAGAATGAGTCAGGAGACTAACTTTCACTCTCTCTTGAGTTTGAACCAAAAGACACGGAAACAGAGACTTCAATCAAGCGTGCCTCTAAATTTTAATATTTTTTCTCATTCCCCAGGAAAATTTTATGGAGCTTTAGTTTCCATAATTTCCATAATAAAAACATTGGTTAGGTTTTAACTTTTCCAAATATAAAGTTTTTTATTGAAATATGAAAGATGGGTATATAAACTGCCCATGCCCTTCTTCTCCAACGCTAAAGATTCATATACGCATGTCCCATCTGGAGTAGACATGATTCCTCAGTTGAGGATCAGGGCTGCAGTTGGCAAATGGGAATAACCTATCCGTAAGATCAAATAAACTTGAGGTCGCCATGTTGGACCATGTGTAAGCAATGAAAGCCAGTCTAGTGAAAGAGTAGACAGACGGTATCAAGATAACTAGAGCTGAAATAAAGCATGCAGAGCCTGAGAGATGGAGTAAGGACATTATGTGACCCTTGGGAGACCCAGAACTGATTCTGTTTCTTACATCTACCCAGCTCCAGTTTACAGAAGAGCCAACTATTTTTTGATTCCTATGTTGGGAAGCTTGCCTCACCATAGACTCCCCCTTTTCCTTGGCACAGAACCAAAACGTTTCTGTTCCTTGAAGTAAAACCAGGCTTAATTTAAGGGACCAATAATAGGTGATCTGGTCTTCAAGTTATGATAGCAACAGATCTAAAATCAACTGTCCTTTGACTAGAGTAATTTTGGACTCTTGCTGATTTTAACTCTGTGTACATTTTGTCTAAACATACTATAACTTAAAGTATTAGATTTTAAAGTGATAATGACACATTAGATGAAGCATAGCTTTTTTGTACAGTATTTATTTTTTCTTCTTTTTCGATGTCTCACAAACATTTAGTATACATAAGGCAGATAATGCGGTCATAAGTGTTTGTGAACTGAAACTGTGCAGTCATTGTGTGTATGGTTATTGAATAACATTCTTGGATGAGAGAAAAAAGATTATGACCTGCCTTTTTAACGTTTAATAAGTGGAAGCAAGTGAGCATTTCACTAATTTGCTATGCTCACACTAAAACTATGCAACAATAATAAAAACTAAGCATTCATTCTAACCTTTAAAAATACCTTGGACAGAAAGCTAGGGAGATGTTTGGGAATCTTTCAGAAATCAAATAAATAATCAGTGGAAAGGCCAAAATTTAAATTCAGCTGTCCTTACAATAAATCTAGTAATGTCTCCAACGTTCCACAAAACAATCTTTATTTTGAAACAAGGCAAACTTGGTCCAGAGATATTGTGTTATTCTACATTATAATGTGGTACCTGAAGTAGCCACTCACAAACTATTCTCCTAATAGGCAGGTGTTCAGTATCTAATGCCAGGAGGCCAAGGGTTGATCTGTGGATGTCAGTGCTGTCACTGTAGATGTTTTGTTTGTTTTGTTGTTTTTTATTTATTTTAATTTTATCGGAGTATAGTTGATGTCCAATGCTGTGTTAGTTCCTGCTGTACAGCAAAGTGAATCAGTTATATGTAAACATATCTCCACCCTCTTTTCCCATATAGGCCATTACAGAGTATAGAGAAGAGTTCCCTGTGCTATACAGTGAGTCCTTATTAGTTATCTATTTTATATATAGTAGTGTGTATATGTTACAGCTGAACTTATTCACTGTAGTTGTTTTAATGGGCTCCTGGGGAGAAAAGAAGCCGTGCCAGTTGTTGAGACTTAGGGCATAAATCACCCCGCTCCTTAACTTTTCCCCTTTTTTGAGCTATCTTCTGAGGATAATATGCTTTGTGTATGATTCTAACAGATGAGAAGGAGGCATTTTCTTTCTTTAAGTGTTTTTTTTAAATGTCTGTCTTACGTCCATCCCTAAACACCTCCCTTCACATTCTTCCTCACCATACACACACTTCTGTTTCATCCTTCATTCTGTTCTAAATGTTTCAATATCCGTATCATGTAGTAATTATTTTCCTTTATCATCTGTTAAATCTTCAACATCAATAAGCATTTTCTGAATAAAGAGTTATTTATTTTGGGTGTACAAAAGTTTTGATATTGGGCTGTCTGAAGGCTACTTGGGTTAAACCAAGATGCAGTATAGTGTGTCTACATTCAAATCTTGACTCTCCCATTTATTTGATATATGATATTGGGCAAGTTATAGACTTTAAGCTTCAGTTTCTGTATCTGTGAAATGGGGATCACCATGGTACCTGCCTCCTAGGAATATTGTGAAGATTAAATAAATTTATGCCTAGAGACGATATAGAACAGTATTTGGCAAATAAGAGAAATTCATAATATGTTCAGCTATTATTATTTAGCTACTAGAGCTTAGTTGGAAGTCTTCTAAAAACTGAAACAAAAAATAAAAAGGTACAAATTTAATACTTTTAGTTTGGTTCCCCTTCCTTTAACTCTCATCCTGATCATTTTATTTGACTTTAGATGAGCTAAGTAAATAGCTTCCTGCTAATTGAGATGCAAAATTATTAGGATTCTTCCTGATACCCATGACATGTTTTTGTTACTACTACTACGGACTAGCAGTGGCCTTACTAAACAAAACAGGTCCTACTATCTAATTATTAGCAGAAAGAATCATTTAAGATTAAGTATACTAAAACCAAAATTATCAGCTTCAGATATATTCTCTGGCATTTAATTGGCTTTTATCCAAAAATTTTATATGAGGTCAAATTATTCAGTTACCCAAAGGCATAGTTTTCAATTAGTTAATAATAGAGGTCTCACAAATATCTAAATTGATTAAAATTTGACATGTGCTTATGTATCACTGATTTTTTTTCCTCTATTGGTGGTATCTGGTAATCATACCCATATTTAATATTTTGCATCTAAAAGTGTATTATGATAACATAATATGGCATATAAATATAGTCTGCATTGCTATCCTTTCATAAAAATGTTGAGCCTTCCTATAGACATTCCTCTGATGTGGAGTGATCATCCACTCTGGCCTGTTTTGCGGGTAGACTCACTAATTTTCCTTATCCACATCCCTTTCAACTGACTGTCAAATCATAGGGTTCTCCTCTCTCAATTGTCACCATAGAATATTCTTGCCAGGGATTACAGCCTTGCATTCTCTGCAGGCCCCTTTGAGAAAAATAATATCACTCTGAAGGTTCCAAATGTTATTCTTAGATTGAGCCAGATTATCAGAAGTATGTAGCAGAACTGCTTTTTCACTGTAATGCCAGCAGACTATACTGAGAAAGAGAGGCTTTGAATTACAGTCTTTGGAAGCAATAACATTATTTGGGTGTTGGTGAGGACCTTGTCTATTATATCCATTATAACCACAAAAAGACAAAAAAAAAAAAAAAAACCTTCTGGTTGTAATGTAATTGTTTTATCTGTCCCCTATGAGGTCACCAATTCATTGTAGACAAGTTAGTCATTTAGGGTCAGTCAAAACTCAGGATTTTTGGCTCCAGGTAAGGGGTCTAAATAAAAATCCTTCCCTGTAAGAGCTTTTTTTTTTCTGTCAATCCCAATGTAATTTATCTAAAACATTTCTTAAAGCTCAAGTGTCTTACAAGCACCATCTAATGGGCTTCACTGTTTGGTTTCTTTGGCTTATCATAAGTGCTGATAACTTCTTGTGTACATTAACTAATAGGCCTCTTTCAAAGTATGCTGACATTTAGCTTAGTGTTAAATGGTTTTTAATGAGTTCCACCACAACCCCCTCCATCCTGAGTTTCTGCAAATGAAGCCCATTTTCTCTGTAATATGGAGAACTAATGGTACTGTGCATTCCAATGAATGAACCATGTCTGGATCCTAACTGGGTAACTTCAAACAAAATTACTATCACGAAGACAAAACATTCTCATGGTTGACTAATTTTTTTTTTCACTTTTTAGCTAGATAGGTGGCAACCCATAGACCTAGCCTCTGTGTCAAAGTATTTATTCCAAATCATGTGAAGAGTTTAATAATTATTTGAGAAATTTGATCTTTGGGACAATTCAATCAAATTCTGTTTACTTGGAGTGTTACATAGATTTTATTAAAGATTTGGGGATGGTGGTGGTATTTATCAGCCCACATTTTCTCAACAAATACCTCAGTTCTCCCATTCACATTTTTCCTTCATCTCATGGAGACTTCTCAGGACCTAAACCAAGTGAGAAGAGAGGATAGCAATTATTTGGCCAAGTTGGAGATTAAAAAGTCTATACTCTAGGCAATCAAGCCAAATGAATGACTTGTTTTATGTCTTAGGGGCATGTGTGTATGTGTGTGTGTGTGTGTGTGTGTGTGTGTGTATGAGCATGTGTGTTTGCACACATGTGGTCCTTCCTTTCTTCGAAATTTGGATGGATGTATATTGACTTTCCATTTCAGTCCTTCATGTTGAACCCAAAACACCTGATACCAGGTAGTCATCTGCTCCAGGGATGTCTTGTTCTCTCAACCAACAGGTCTCTAGGAAGGTGAGAACAAGACCAACAAGAACAAAGGCACCATCTCTTCTTTCTGCTGCATTGTGTCTCCTTCTTTCCTGACACTTTCCTTGATTTCAAAATGTCCCAATTCACTGCATGCCTGTTCCAGGAAGGGGGAAAAAAGTGAATAAAAACAATGTACCATATACACTATCTTTAAGAAATTCACATAAGTATTTTACAGACTGTACAGTAAATAATGTATATGTTTAGAAAGGCAATGTAAATGTATTATAGACTGCAGACTAACTGTTAAGGTCAAAATGAAATCACTATGTTTGGAGACATACAGTATGCCCTAAATGGTACCACACAATTTTACTGTAACTTAGCACAGTGCACTTCATAAATCACTGCATTCTCTGCATTAGCTGGGAGTCAGGAATCCCAGTGGCCAAGGGCACTCCTCCCACCTCTCTCTACTGCTTTGAAAGACTCCAGCTCCCACCTTGCCACTCAAGGCCCTGCTTTGAACTATGGCAGTGATCAATACCTGCTCCTTGAGAAACTAAACGAGGGCATGTGCATGAATTCACCCAGATTGCCTAATTTTCATGAGGAGGGTGGTGAGAAAACTGATCAGGAGGGGACAGAGAAAACACCCAATGAATTCCAGATGTAACCTGAGTTGCTGCATATTTTTTCAGGTGGCCCAAGACACATCATTTTGGTTTCCTAAAGCCCGCTCCTTGTGAGTCTTGATTGGCCAGTCCAGGGTTCAGTTATACATCAATGCCCTTGTGATGCTTAAATATTATAATATTTACCAGATTGTGTGAAAAAGACACAGGTATGTTCTGAAAGATGGATAATCCAAATATCAAAATCTTCAGAGGAAGGGTAAAATCGGGTCAGGCAACTCTTTTTCCAGCTAACTGAAACAATGGGAATCAAGAATAATGTGGTAATCTAAGTATAATGAAAATGTTTCTACAGTTAGTTACCCGAAGAGCAGAAGAGGAGGCTTGCCCCCTTTAGGGTTTTCAAAACGCTGCAGTAATAATGTCTTTGAGAGAGAAACACTCCAAACCTCTAACAGAAATGAAAACAGATATATAAAAAAGAAACCTATAGGTTTAAAGATTATATGTAGAGCACTTTGATTAGTGAGTCAAATAATAAGAAACAAAGGAGACCTAAAGTGGCAAAACTCAGAAAAGAACTCAAGAATGATGGGAAAGAAGACATAAACTAGAAACCACAGCAGATTAAGGCTATTAAACAATATTAAAAAGAATCATACTGAAATGCCATAATGAAGGGAGTTGGGGGGGGAAGGGGGATAAGAGCAAAAGACAGCAAAATGGAGGAGATTGGTTCAAGATGGCGGAGTAGAAGGACGTGCGCTCACTCCCTCTTGCGAGAGAACTGTAATCACAACTAACTGCTGAACAATAATGAACAGGAAGACACTGTAACTCACCAAAAAAGATACACTCCACATCCAAACACAAAGGGGAAGTGCAATGAGACGGTAGGAGGGGCACAATCACAGTAAAATCAAATCCCATAACTGCTGAGTTGGTGACTCACAAACTGGAGAACACTTACACCACAGAAGTCCACCCACTGGAGAGAAGGTTCTGAGTCCCACGTCAGGCTTCCCAACGTGGGAGCCTGGCAACAGGAGGAGGAATTCCTAGAGAATCAGACTTTGAAGGCTAGCGGGATTGGATTGCAGGACTTTGACAGGACTGGAGGGGAACAGAGACTCCACTCTTGGAGGGAACACACGAAGTAGTGTGTGCATCAGGACCCAGGGGAAGGAGCAGTGACCCTATAGGAGACTGAACCAGACCTACCTGCTAGGGTTGGAGGCTCTCCTGCAGAGGCAGGGTGTGGCTGTGGCTCACCGTGAGGACAAGGACACTGGCAGCAGAAGTTCTGGGAAGTACTCCTTGGTGTGAGCCCTACCAGAGTCCATCATTAGCCTCACCAAAGAGCCAGGTAGCCTCCAGTGCTGGGTCGCCTCAGGCCAAACAACCAAAAGGGAGGGAACCCAGCCCCACCCATCAGCAGACAAGTGGATTAAAGCTTTACTGAGCTCTGCCCACCAGAGCAACACCCAGCTCTACCCACCACCAGTCCTTCCCAGCAGGAAGCTTGCACAAGCCTCTCAGATAGCCTCATCCACCAGAGGGCAGAGAGCAGAAGCAAGAAGAACTACAATTCTTCAGCCTGTGGAAGGAAAACCTCATTCACAGATAGACAGACAAAATGAAAAGGCAGAGGACTATGTACCAGCTGAAGGAAAAAGATAAAACCCCAGAAAAACAACTCACTGAAGTGGAGATAGGCAACCTTCCAGAAAAAGAATTCAGAATAATGATAGTGAAGATGACCCAGGACCTCGGAAAAAGAATGGAGGCAAAGATTGAGCAGATGCAAGAAATGTTTAATAAAGACCTAGAAGGATTACAGAACAAACACCTAGTAGAATTAAAGAACACACAAACAGAGATGAACAATACAATAACTGAAATGAAGAATACACTACAAGGAATCAATAGCAGGATAACTGAGGCAGAAGAATGGATAAGTGACCTGGAAGACAGGATGGTGGAATTCACTGCTATGGAACAGAATAAAGAAAAAAGAATGAAAAGAAATGAAGACAGCCTAAGAGACCTCTGGGACAACATTAAACGCAACAACATTCACATTATAGGGTTCCCAGAAGGAGAAGAGAGAGAGAAAGGACCCGAGAAAATATTTGAAGATATTATAGTCGAAAACTTCCCAAACATGGGAAAGGTAATAGCCATCCAAGTCCAGGAAGCACAGAGAGTCCCAGGCAGGATAAACCCAAGGAGAAACATGCCAAGACACATAGTAATCAAACTGACAAAAATTAAAGACAAAGAAAAATTATTGAAAGCAATAAGGGAAAAATGAGGAATAACATACAAGAGAACTCCCATAAGGTTAACATCTGATTTCTCAGCAGAAACTCTACAAGCCAGAAGGGAGTGCCACGATATATTTAAAGTGACAAAAGGGAAGAACCTACAACCAACATTACTCTACCCGGCAGGGATCTCATTCAGATTTGATGGTGAAATCAAAAGCTTTACAGAGAAGCAAAAGCTAAGAGAATTCAGCACCACAAAACCAGCTCTACACCAAATGCTAAAGGAACTTCTCTAGGCAGGAAACACAAGAGGAGGAAAAGACCTACAATAACAAACCCATAACAATTAAGAAAATGGTAATTGGAACATATATATCGATAATTATCTTAAATGTGAATGGATTAAAGGCTCTATCCAAAAGACACAGGCTCGCTGAATGGATACGAAAACAAGACCCATATATATGCTGTCTATAAGAGACCCACTTCAGACCTAGGGACACATACAGACTGAAAGTGAGGGGATGGAAAAAGATATCCCATGCAAAGGAAAGTCAAAAGAAAGCTGGAGTAGCAATACTCATCAGATAAAGTACACTTTAAAATAAAGAATGTTACAAGAGACAAGGAAAGACAGTACATAATGATCAAGGGATCAATCCAAGAAGAAGATATAGCAATTATAAATATATATGCACCCAACATAGGAGCATGTCAATACATAAGGCAACTGCTAACAGCTATAAAAGAGGAAATTGACAGTAACACCAATGATAGTGTTACACCAAGTGTTACATAACTTACACCAATGGACAGATCATCCAACCAAAAAATTAATAAGGAAACACAAGCGTTAAATGACACAATAGACCAGATAGATTTAGTTGATATTTATAGGACATTCCATCCGAAAACAGCAGATTACACAGCAGATTCTTCTCAAGTGCACATGGAACATTCTCCAGGATAGATCACACCTTGGGTCACAAGTCAACCCTCAGTAAATTTAAGAAAATTGGAAGCATATCAAGCATTTTATCCAACCACATCGCTATGAAATTAGAAATCAATTACAGGGAAAAAAACCCATAAAAAACACAAACTTATAGAGGCTAAACAATACATTACTAAATAAACAAGAGATAACAGAAGAAATCAAAGATGAAATCAAAAAATACCTAGAAACAAATGACAACGAAAACACAACGATCCAAAACCTATGGAGTGCAGCAAATTCAGATTCAGTGCAATCCCTATCATATTACCAGTGGCATTTTTTACAGAACTAGAACAAAAAAGTCTTAAAATTTGTATGGAGACACAAATACCCCAAATAGCCAAAGCAGTCTTGAGGGAAACATATGGAGCTGGAGGAATCAGACTCCCTGACTTCAGACTATACTAGAAAACTATAGTAATCAAGACAGTATGGTACTGGCACAAAAGCAGAAATATAGATCAATGGAACAGGATGGAAAGGCCAGAGATAAACCTACGCTCCTATGGTCAACTAATCTATGACAAGAGGCAAGGATATACAATGGAGAAAGACAGTCTCTTTAATAAGTGGTGCTGGGAAAACTGGACAGCTACATGTAAAGGAATGAAATTAGAACACTCCCTAACACTGTGTACAAAAATAAACTCAAAATGGATTAGAAACCTAAATGTAAGACCCGACACTATAAAACTCTTAGAGGAAAACGTGGGAAGAACACTCTTTGACAGAAGTCACAGCAGGATCTTTTTTGATCCACCTCCTAGAGTAATGGAAATAAAAACAAAAATAAACAAATGGGACCTAATGAAAATTAAAAGCTTTCACAAAGCAAAGGAAACTACAAACAAGACAAAAAGACAACCCTCAGAATGTGAGAAAATATTTGCAAATGATTTAATGGACAAAGGATTAATCTCCAAAATATATAATCAGCTCATGCAGCTCAATATGAATAAAAACCAACAACTCAGTCAGAAAATGGGCAGAAGACCTAAATAGACATTTCTCCAAAGAAGACATACAGATGGCCAAGAAGCACATGAAAAGCTGCTCAACATCACTAATTATTAGAGAAATGCAAATCAAAACTACAATGAGGTATCACCTCACACCGGTTAGAATGGGCATCATCAGAAAATCTACAAACAACAAATGCTTGAGAGGGTGTGGAGAAAAGGGAACCCTCTTGCACTGTTGGTGGGAATGTAAATTGATGCAGCCACTATGGAGAACAGTATGGAGGTTACCTAAAAAACTAAAAATAGAATTACCATATGACCCAGCAATCCCACTACTGGGTATATACCGGGAGAAAACCATAATTCAAAAAGACACATGCACCCCAATGTTCATTGCCGCACTATTTACAATAGCCGGGTCATGGGAGCAACCTAAATGCCCATGGACAGATGAATGGATAAAGAAGATGTGGTACATATATACAATGGAATATTACTCAGCCATAAAAAGGAATGAAATTGGGTCATTTGTAGCGACATGGATGGATCTAGAGACTGTCATACAGAGTGAAGTAAGTCAGAAAGAGAAAAACAAATATCGTATATTAACGCATATATGTGGAACCTAGAAAAGTAGTACAGATGAACCATTTTGCAGGGCAGAAATAGAGACACAGATGTAGAGAACAAACATATGGACACCAAGGGGCAGAAGTGACGGGGGCGGGTGTTGGTGGAGATTGGGATTGACATATATACACTAATATGTATAAAATGGATAACTAATAAGAAGCTGCTATATAAAAAAAATTCAAAGAAAAATAAAAGACAGCAAAATGATCCCAAAGATAGTAATTCAAGCAAAATGATCACCTGGGAGCTTGTTTTAAATGTAGATTACTGGGCTGTCCTCCCCAGAATTTTAGTTCATAAGTTTTATATGGCCAGGGAATGTGCATTTTGAAAAGCTTTACAGGTGATTTTGATGCAAGTAGATTGTGAGCCACATTTTGAGAATCCCTTGGTTATCATGACAAAATGTGAGGGCAAAGAGGGATGGATGGAGGGGAAGGAAGGGTGTGTGCATCAGAGAGGGACCAGTTAAGCATTCTATCTCATGCCACACGTCAACTATTGCAGATATTTGGCACCAAAAATCACTATCATTGTATATAATGAGCACCATGCATGTTTAAGAAGGTTAAATTTAGTTCAGTATTAGCAAAAAAAAAAAAAAAAAAAGCAAAGTGCAGGCAGTTACATTCAAGGTGAATGCTCTTCTAAAACAGGGTACTGCTTACTATAAATCCTATCCATCATCCTATAGAAGCATGTGGTTTGTTTTATACCTTACCGATAAATGATGGATGGTCTCATTGTCAATTAAACTTCTCTTTGACTGTTTGTATAATAAGAGGACTCTGGGAACAAAAGACATTTGGTTTGTTTAGTGGTATGGGAACAAGATAAATTAAAACCATGAGAAAAGGGGAAACAAAACAGAAGAAGCATCCTTAGGTTATCAATTTCTGTGTAACAAACTACCTCAGCCTTAGCGACTGAAAGCCACAACCACTTCATCATATCCCACAGTTGTGCAGGCCAGGAATTTGGGTTGCGCTCTGCTGGATGATTCCTTTGTTCCACATTGTATCAGTGGTGGTTACTGGTGGTATTCAGGTTGGGATGGGCTGGTCTAGTGAGTCCAGGATGGCTTCATTACATGTCTTCCTCCTTGGAGGAAAGGACTGGAAGCCTGGGCTCAGCCAGGACTGGCGTATCTCAACATAACCGCTGCAGTATGGCAGGCTCAGGGTATCTGTACAGAAAGGTGAAACTGCCTGTTTCTCAAGGCCTAAGGCTGGAAACTGGCACAGTCCCTTCTGTCCTGTTCTATTGGTCACAGCAGTCAGAATGCCCCAATTCAAGTGCAGAGGACAGACCCTACTTCTCAAGGAGAGGAGTGCCATGGAATTTTCACCCAGATAGCTAAAATCTACCACCGAAAATGGCTGTGGAGAGTCATGTAAATATTTCTTTCTTTGCTGGCACATCAAGGATGAGTGAACTTGTAATCATTGCTCCCTTCCCCCCGCCCCGCCTAAGGTGAAGAAGTCTTCAAAGGATAGTTAAACTTATAAAGTCAGGATTTGTATGATTCACTGTTTTTCCTTACTAATACTGTAAGGAGTTCTAAGCAAAGATCCAAAATTGTGTTTTGTATATAATGACTCACTGGTATAAGTTAATTTGTTTTGAAGTCTGTTACAAATAATTTGTTGCTGATAGTAACTAAAAATAATTTTCCAAATAATTTACTTATTTTTAAAAATAGATTTGGGTTCAATGTCACTCTCATTCACATGTAGAGTTACATGTAGTTCCTAGAAGTCTCCCCCAGAATGGGATAAGCCTTTGGAGATGTTCCAAGTAGGTAGAAATTACCAGGCATTACTGGTGATGAGGAAAAAAATTCCTTTTCAGATGTAACTTTTCAGCTGAGACCCAAAAGATGAATGGGAGTTAGCTGTGCTAAGAGTTAAGAGCGTTTCAGGCAGAGGGAACGTGTGTAAACGTCTTGAGGCTAAAACAGGCTTGTCTTAAACAAATAGCATGGGAGAAGATCAAGACGTAGGAGAGCTAAATCAAGCCAGGCAGTGACTTGGGAACAGTAAGAATCACTTGGGCAGGGGCAGAATACTCAAAACAAAAAGAATTTTAAAAAGTTTTTAAAAAATACATGAAATTGAGTTAGTTTAGTCATTAATCACAACAATATTCTCCAATTAAGTCTTACCAGATTTGCAAACTATTTGCAGAATTGGCTAGGTTTAGTATCATCTTCTTTCATGTCTCCTGTGTAACTTTTAGAGAAGAACATGGAGAAACAGCTAATAACCAGGGAGTGGATCGAGGTAACATAAGGTCCTTGTACCATTAACAAAATGCTAAGCTGGTTTTCAGTTACTTTAAATATTTCTAATAAATTTCATCATAGAGTTGTAAAAACATTTTTCCAGAATATCTCCTTTGATTAAATTCCTTCTTATTTTATAGAAAATGGAGCTAAGAACCAGAGAAGTTGAAGGACTACGTCCCACGGCCAGTTGAAGAGCAGTGTCTGGAGGAGACTCATCTTTGCCTGATATTTCCAGACCATCACGACCCACCGTATATCACTGGATGAGCTGATGACATTCCTGAAATACACCTTTCAAATTTAGACAAATGAAAAAAGAAATCAACTTCCATCGCAAAGCATCAGAGATTGGGCTCTCCACAAGGCAGATTGAGACAGAGATGAGCATTTATTAGAAAGTGCTTTTAGGATCAACACTTACGTGGGGAAAGAAACAGAAGCAGGATGAGCAAAGAGAGAAGTTCCCAACC
This sequence comes from Neophocaena asiaeorientalis asiaeorientalis, assembly GCF_003031525.2. Taxonomy (NCBI): domain Eukaryota; kingdom Metazoa; phylum Chordata; class Mammalia; order Artiodactyla; family Phocoenidae; genus Neophocaena; species Neophocaena asiaeorientalis. Next base: position 1,425,944 of record NW_020174922.1, on the reverse strand, counting down.
CTGCAGGGAACTCTCAGGCTGGAACGGCCCTTCAAAGTTGTCCTGCATTGGGTCCAGAGAGCCAGGTCCTTATACCCATGCATCAACCTATCATTGTGTTTGGACTGCTCGGGGAAAGGAGCAGGTGCCTCTTTTTAGAAGATACCATTCCCAAAGATGGTTAACAGCTGGCTGCTGGCAGTCAGACCTTCCCAGCAGCTGGAGTATAAATGCTTTCCGTGGTGGGCAGGGAGAGCTGAGCAACGCAGCACAAGGTCCGGAGCAGAAACACCACCACTTCTCACCACCCCACTGCGACTACCTCCACTAAGCCAACCGTGGGTCACTCCTGGACTCTTGCCGTAGCTCCCGGATGGTCTCCTGGCTTCAAGTTTTGCCCTGTTCCAGTACATCAGCCACATCACAGACGGAGTCCACCTCTTAAAACGTAAGTGAGATCACGTCTCGTCCTCGCTGGAAAACCTGTAATGAATTTGCGTCTCACACAGTGAAATCGAAATCCTTTACCATAGCCTGTAATGCCCTACTTGATTTGGCCCTTCATCTTTATTGCTTTCTCTTTTGAACATACAGTGTACAGATTTTAAGTGTACAGTTTGGTGGGTTTGACAAATGCACACACCCGTGGAACTGCCCCAATTAAAATACAGAATACTTTCCTTCACTGCAGAAAGCTCTCTTGTGTACTTTTGCAGTGATCTGTCCTGCCACCCACTCCCACCTCTATGACAGAGGTAACCACTGCATTCTAATTTGAAAGATCTCGCAGCAATTTAAACCAACAGTAAATAGAATTGATTAAGAATATCTAATTTTTCTACTTACAAACGAAATGATTCACCCCTCTCAGAAGGTAGGCAGAGAGGACAAATCAGCAATATTCGGAACCGCTTCCTTCCACAAAGAAACACTTTAAAGCTCTGTCACCCCTTAAGCCAGGATTTCACATAAAGTGGTATAATAGTCATAATTAGCATTTTGCAATGGTTCCAACATATTCCAGTTTCATTTCCTGATGTGAGCATGTGTGCTTACATTTGTGCATAATAAGCATCTTCTGGTTTGAGTTTGCTTCGCTCACTGGAGTGTAAATTTAAAAGAATCTAATGTATTCCTTTAGTGACAATCATGCTGGTACAAGTAAACAAAATGGATGCCAGTGCCCTTAATTTTTAAGCAATACGAATATCTGTAGAGAGAATTACATTCACGCCAGTGCCAAAAATATTGGCTTTAAATAGGTGCAGATGTTTAAGGTGTTTGTTGTTATAGTTCTTGTTGGTGATTCTTCAGCATGTACGAAAATGCATCATTTCATAAGACTGATTTTGGCAAAGGTATTTATTCCCCTTTAGCTTTGAAGATTTTTTTATGAGGTACATTACAACTTAAAACTAATGAAGGATTTCAAATGCACCAACTTTATCCTTCTGGATATTTTTCCACATAGCAAATTTTTAAAAAATAACTTTGATTGCAACCGAGGGTACGTATTAGCCAAGCTTTATGGTGTTCAGCCAAAGATCTCCGAAGTAGCTTGAATAAATTGGGGAGAAGAACCAAAAGATGACAGGAATGGTGGTGGTGTTGAATTCTTGGTGCCCCAGCACCATGTTTGGGAAGTCACTGAGCTTCCAGTAGGATGGAATAGGGGACAGGTTTTGGTCTTCAGCTACCTATGAATTGGAAGACAGTGGGTGGTTATTCCTGGCAGACGGTATCTGAACTCACTTTTTACAGATCTGTTTCAGATGACTGTTCCATTTTGATGACCCCCTTTCATGGGGAATTCTGAGATGTTAAATAACATTCTGTTGTTTACAGGCAAAGTTGTAACCAAATCCATAGAGGAAACAAATCACATTTACCTGTTTCAAATGCAAACTGATGAGAACAATTTGTTGTATGTGAATATTCGAACAGTTCCCACCAATACACAGTTCAAACCATATCTGATAAAAGCATGTTTGCTATTACGACATTTGATGATGAATTCTTAAAACCATCAATCAGGGCATACTGGAACTCAGCAGATTTCTCAGTATTGTCCAAGAGCATGGTCCTGAGAACAAAAGTGCCTATACGAGTTGACTGCACAGCCATTGACCTAGTCACATTGAGGTCTCATGTCAACATTGAATTCAACCAAAGAATGTTTGGATAGTTTGTGTATGAGTGTCAAGAGGACATTACAAAAAACAAACCCTACAGATTTAAAATGATTGAGCTTTGAATTTTATCTACTTTTATCTCATAAAGTTCATGAAACACTTGTAGCGTATTATTTGGTTATATACTTCATGGTATATAGAGTATCATACAGCTTTTGCTACAGAGCCACTCCAAAATCTCAGTGGCTTAGCCATTTTATTACTTGCAGTACTGCCGGGTGGGCCTTTTTCTGGTTCAGGCCAGACTCCTGACCTCATCTGGGTTCACTCATGTGTCTGAGGCCATTTGGTCATTTGGCAGGTTGTCTAGGGCTGACTGGTGTCAGATAAACTTGCTCACAGGTCTGGTGGTTATGGTGCAGTGTGTCAGCTGGAGTAGTGGGGTATCTTGGCTCTCTGATTCTGATCATCCCATAGGCTAGCCCAGCCCTACCCATATGATGGCACTGGCAGGGGTTCCAAAACCCAGTATGAAAAAGGACGTTAAGTCCCATTTTCAAATTGTATTGACCAGAATATTTGTGGTTAAGCCCAAAGCAAGTTTGGGTGAGGACCATATAAGGTCATAGATACAAGAACAAGTGAAATTTTCAGGACCATTGTTTCATTAATCTCTCACATATAAAATGTGTGAATTCAATGTTAATAACCTATGGAGAAAATGGAATTAAAAATTGGAGTGTTAATTTGAAGTACTAATGCCTTTGAATGAGATAACTGCCTCTAAGGGAGCAGCTTCTTTGAATAACACCATTGTTTTTTTTCACATCATCCTGTATTGTTAGGGGTTCAGTCATTCCCTAGTTCAGTATGTTTGTTTCCATGTAGAAAGAGCTCCACTAGGATTACACTCTTGGCCTCTCTACAGCCCCTCACTCACTGCTCCTCGTGGGAGGAGGGAGGAATTCTCTTTGATATTTTCAAGAAGAGTCTACTGGGTAGCTCTTTTCTCTTACTCATGTAGGTGAAGCTGGCTGAAGACAGCACATGTTCTTTGCCATGAGGTAAAAGCAGAGGGCTGCCCAGTATGATGGGTAGGTGAGTCTGTTTAAGTCTGTAATTTAATATTACAAAGGTCACCTTCCACAGATATAAGCCATATCGTCCAATATGTAATAAAGATGATATTGTTATCTCCTATTTGCCTTAACCTTTTGTTTTATGTCTCATTTGAATCAGAACTTGGTCCCCTTCAAATCCTAATGTTGGTTGTGGGAATACATGAGATTAATCCTGTCCAGCTCAGAGTTGTAACTAATATATGGAATACAACTTGAAAACTTACTTATTCCCTTCTGGTTTCTCAAATGCAGTGTCTGTTGTACCCTCCACAACAGAATCATCTGGAGCATTTGTTAAAAATTCTTATTTCTGGGCCCCAATCCAGACCTACTGAATTTCTGAGAGTAAGGGTCAAAGAACTGATTATCTTTAACAAACACCCAAAATGGTTATTAATTTTAAATTGCTTTTTAATTATATAAGGAAAGAAAGTATGTTGTTTTCTTTTTAAATTTTTTTAGATTTTATTGGAATATAGTTGATTTACAATGTTGTGTTCGTTTCAGATATACAGCAAAGTGATTCAGTTATACATATACCCATTCTTTTTTAGATTCTTTCCTGTTATAGGTTATCACAGAATATTGAATAGAGTTCCCTGTGCTGTACAGTAGGTCCTTATTGGTTATCTATCTTATATATAGTAATTTGTATATAGTAGTGTGTGTATGTTAACCCCAAGCTCTTGATTTATCCCTCTCTCCCATGTTTCCCCTTTGGTAACCATAAGTTTGTTTTCAATATCTGTTAAGTCTGTTTCTGTTTTGTAAATAAGTTCCTTTGTATCATTTTAAAAATTAGATTCCATGTATAAGTGATATCATATGATAGTTGTCTTTCTCTGTCTATTTCACTTAGTATGATAATCTCTAGGTCCATCCATGTTGCCGTGAATGGCATTACTTCATTCTTTTTCATGACTGAGTAATATTCCATTGTATATATGTACCACATCTTCTTCATCCATTCCTCTGTCAATGGGAAAGTATATTGTTTTCAAAGTACCACTCCTGTCTTCTCTCCAGATATCAATATGTCAGATTTTCCACCTTGTGTCCTAACCAAGTTAATGACCATTTTTTACTTTAACATGGATCCTTGCAGGCTTTTTCATTGATTTTACATACTATATGTGTATGACCAAGATAGTATTTGCTAGGTTTTTCTACTGTAGAGTTACATCATTTCCCCCTTTCCATATTATACTCTTTTGAAGTGACTCACTAAGTCCAGCCCACATTCAAGGGTTGGGGAGGGAGTGGTTAAGCTCCATCCCCTTGGAGGGGAGGGGGGTACCATCTACAAAAAGTGCTCAGAAGGAAGGTTTGTCTCTTCTCTCCTACTTATTTATTTAGTCCATCATTTATCTGTATCAGTATGGACTCCTGTATATTTATTTTATACTTTGGGTTACAATCCAGTACTATGTTATTTATTTTATTACTCAAATTGTTCCAGCTTTGCCACTGGAAGCTCTTTTAGGTTGGTTCCTCTGTCTCTTTGACAAGCCATCATCATTTGCTTCCTGAGCACATCTTTGAGACACTGCAAGATACTCTAGACTCATTTTGTGTTTTCCCCCTTTTGCTTTTATATTTGATAAATTTCTTTAGAATCTTTTAGAAGATTTTTCTTTATATATTATAGATGTGTGCTGTATGTATATATATATATATATATATATATATATATATATATATATATATATATATATATATATATATATATATATATATATATATATATATATATATATATATATATATATATATATATATATATATATATATATATATATATATATATATATATATATATATATATATATATATATATATATATATATATATATATATATATATATATATATATATATATATATATATATATATATATATATATATATATATATATATATATATATATATATATATATATATATATATATATATATATATATATATATATATATATATATATATATATATATATATATATATATATATATATATATATATATATATATATATATATATATATATATATATATATATATATATATATATATATATATATATATATATATATATATATATATATATATATATATATATATATATATATATATATATATATATATATATATATATATATATATATATATATATATATATATATATATATATATATATATATATATATATATATATATATATATATATATATATATATATATATATATATATATATATATATATATATATATATATATATATATATATATATATATATATATATATATATATATATATATATATATATATATATATATATATATATATATATATATATATATATATATATATATATATATATATATATATATATATATATATATATATATATATATATATATATATATATATATATATATATATATATATATATATATATATATATATATATATATATATATATATATATATATATATATATATATATATATATATATATATATATATATATATATATATATATATATATATATATATATATATATATATATATATATATATATATATATATATATATATATATATATATATATATATATATATATATATATATATATATATATATATATATATATATATATATATATATATATATATATATATATATATATATATATATATATATATATATATATATATATATATATATATATATATATATATATATATATATATATATATATATATATATATATATATATATATATATATATATATATATATATATATATATATATATATATATATATATATATATATATATATATATATATATATATATATATATATATATATATATATATATATATATATATATATATATATATATATATATATATATATATATATATATATATATATATATATATATATATATATATATATATATATATATATATATATATATATATATATATATATATATATATATATATATATATATATATATATATATATATATATATATATATATATATATATATATATATATATATATATATATATATATATATATATATATATATATATATATATATATATATATATATATATATATATATATATATATATATATATATATATATATATATATATATATATATATATATATATATATATATATATATATATATATATATATATATATATATATATATATATATATATATATATATATATATATATATATATATATATATATATATATATATATATATATATATATATATATATATATATATATATATATATATATATATATATATATATATATATATATATATATATATATATATATATATATATATATATATATATATATATATATATATATATATATATATATATATATATATATATATATATATATATATATATATATATATATATATATATATATATATATATATATATATATATATATATATATATATATATATATATATATATATATATATATATATATATATATATATATATATATATATATATATATATATATATATATATATATATATATATATATATATATATATATATATATATATATATATATATATATATATATATATATATATATATATATATATATATATATATATATATATATATATATATATATATATATATATATATATATATATATATATATATATATATATATATATATATATATATATATATATATATATATATATATATATATATATATATATATATATATATATATATATATATATATATATATATATATATATATATATATATATATATATATATATATATATATATATATATATATATATATATATATATATATATATATATATATATATATATATATATATATATATATATATATATATATATATATATATATATATATATATATATATATATATATATATATATATATATATATATATATATATATATATATATATATATATATATATATATATATATATATATATATATATATATATATATATATATATATATATATATATATATATATATATATATATATATATATATATATATATATATATATATATATATATATATATATATATATATATATATATATATATATATATATATATATATATATATATATATATATATATATATATATATATATATATATATATATATATATATATATATATATATATATATATATATATATATATATATATATATATATATATATATATATATATATATATATATATATATATATATATATATATATATATATATATATATATATATATATATATATATATATATATATATATATATATATATATATATATATATATATATATATATATATATATATATATATATATATATATATATATATATATATATATATATATATATATATATATATATATATATATATATATATATATATATATATATATATATATATATATATATATATATATATATATATATATATATATATATATATATATATATATATATATATATATATATATATATATATATATATATATATATATATATATATATATATATATATATATATATATATATATATATATATATATATATATATATATATATATATATATATATATATATATATATATATATATATATATATATATATATATATATATATATATATATATATATATATATATATATATATATATATATATATATATATATATATATATATATATATATATATATATATATATATATATATATATATATATATATATATATATATATATATATATATATATATATATATATATATATATATATATATATATATATATATATATATATATATATATATATATATATATATATATATATATATATATATATATATATATATATATATATATATATATATATATATATATATATATATATATATATATATATATATATATATATATATATATATATATATATATATATATATATATATATATATATATATATATATATATATATATATATATATATATATATATATATATATATATATATATATATATATATATATATATATATATATATATATATATATATATATATATATATATATATATATATATATATATATATATATATATATATATATATATATATATATATATATATATATATATATATATATATATATATATATATATATATATATATATATATATATATATATATATATATATATATATATATATATATATATATATATATATATATATATATATATATATATATATATATATATATATATATATATATATATATATATATATATATATATATATATATATATATATATATATATATATATATATATATATATATATATATATATATATATATATATATATATATATATATATATATATATATATATATATATATATATATATATATATATATATATATATATATATATATATATATATATATATATATATATATATATATATATATATATATATATATATATATATATATATATATATATATATATATATATATATATATATATATATATATATATATATATATATATATATATATATATATATATATATATATATATATATATATATATATATATATATATATATATATATATATATATATATATATATATATATATATATATATATATATATATATATATATATATATATATATATATATATATATATATATATATATATATATATATATATATATATATATATATATATATATATATATATATATATATATATATATATATATATATATATATATATATATATATATATATATATATATATATATATATATATATATATATATATATATATATATATATATATATATATATATATATATATATATATATATATATATATATATATATATATATATATATATATATATATATATATATATATATATATATATATATATATATATATATATATATATATATATATATATATATATATATATATATATATATATATATATATATATATATATATATATATATATATATATATATATATATATATATATATATATATATATATATATATATATATATATATATATATATATTTGAAAGTGTTTTTCCCAGTTCTTTGCTTGTCATATAATTTTGATAGAATCACAATTATGCATATTTTAAGGGGTTTTTTTGTTTGTGTAAGAAGACCTTTTTTATCCCTTTGGTCATAAAAACATGCTTATATGTTCTACTAGTAAATTGACAGTCTTGCTTTTACTTTTTCATGTTTAACCCATCTGGAATTTATCTTTGCATATGACATGAAGAAAAGATAACCCTTTATTGTTTTCCACACAGACAATTACCCTAACATTGTTCTCCACTGTTTGGGATTGTCACTTCTGTCATTTGCCACATTCAGTCTCTTTTCTTCTCCCTTGATCTGCTTGTCTGTTCCTTCATCAGTATCACACAGTTTCAATTACTGTAGCTTTGTTATATGTCTTGATTTCTGCCTGGCCGTGGAGTGTCTTAAGTCCTCTAGGTTTGAAAAACACACTGATCTAATGCAGGGTTTCTCAGCCTCAGCACTATTGATATTTTGGGCCAGGTAACTCTATGCTATGGGGGCCTTCCTGTACATAAGATGTTTGGAAGCGTTCCTGGCCACTAAGCACTAGATGCCAGTATCATACTCCCCCCAATGTGACAATCAAAACTGTCTCCAGGGCTTCCCTGGTGGCGCTGGGGTTGAGAGTCCACCTGCCGATGCAGGGGACACGGGTTCGTGCCCCGGTCCGGGAAGGTCCCACATGCCGCGGAGCGGCTGGGCCCGTGAGCCATGGCCGCTGAGCCTGCGCGTCCGGAGCCTGTGCACCGCAACGGGAGGGGCCACAGAAGTGAGAGGCCTGCGTACAGCACAAAAAAAAAAAAA